>NC_092412.1:257636196-257936196 GCF_040894005.1 Engystomops pustulosus | reverse complement strand
AGTCGACAGCGAGGGATATTGGGACAATTGAGGAAGGGATGTTTCCCCTGCTGCAAATGTGTTAATTGCAAACATATGGACAAAGGCTCTACCTTTTCCCATAATGGCAAACAGTATGACATTACTCATTTTTTAACATGTGACAGCACTTATGTTATATATCTCTTAAGTTGTCCATGCGGACTGGCCTATGTAGGAGAAACTACATTGGAATTCAAAACTCGCTTTAACCAGCATAGGTACACTATAAGATCCAACCGTAAAGATCTTCCGGTTCCGAAGCACTTTTCGGAGCTAGGACATACCGAAAGACACCTCAGGTTTCGCATAATCGATCATGTGCCCCCGCTTAGACGGGGGGGTGATAGGGAAAGAATCTTAAAGAAAAAAGAGCTCCAATGGATTTATACATTGGAGACACTTAGACCTAAGGGACTTAATGTGGATTTTAAGTTGTGGACACTTTGAATTGCTTTTGGAGTCATATTCAGGCAGTAGTATTCTGTAACCATCTGATTTGTAGATACACAATAACACTTAGTGTGAACATATTTGTATATAAAAAAATTTACTGATGTTTCTTTATTTTACAGATTTTATGGTTTTTGCCCCAGATGTCTCCCCGCGAAAGCTGCTGGACCTTGCACATCAATTTTTTCTATATATTTTTCTCTATAATACTTACCTTAGGCTGGAATCGTACCATGGACATACGCCATCCTGTTTCCTCTTCTTTTGAAAACCTGATACCATGAAGTGGAATTTTTTCCATTTGTGCCTCACTCAGCTAGGGATAAATTAAGGTATTATTATACCCATGACCACAAATCAGGATTTAGGTGACACACTGGATTACACCCGTAAATGGGGAGCTTCCAGGTACGTTGTCACCCTCAAGGGGGTTGATTTCCCCGGGAGGGGTTAATCATCCCACCCCTGTCCCGGTCACACTCGTTGCTATATGCACCCTTGATAACTGAGTATATAGGCACCTATACTAGATATGGGACATAGAACTGTACACTACAGCGCATCATTTCAGCGCATTGTCATGTTCCTGTGCCTCTGATGATCATGCTTGTTTGAGATACATACCGCATCAGCGCAGTGCTTGAAGCACATCCAGACTGTAGCCTTGTCCGCAGGTTGCCATGACTACGGAGTGGTTCCTATGACGCGTGTCTAGCTCCACAACAACCGCAGCGCATGCGCACTGCGACCTGGATGGCGTGCGTTCCACTGGTGCGTTCCAGAGAGCCTTTTTCTTTTTCTTCTGTTTGATCATGCTATTAGATGCCTCAGATCGGAGTCCGCAGCCAAACCGGGGACGCATCAACCACACACAGTAGGAGGATACACTTGATCCACTTGGCACTTTATCACTTTTATTGTGGGGGATCCGCTGGATACCAGGATATGGCATATGCACTTTACCTTGTATATATATTTATTATGTCTGCAATTCCTTTCACTATATGTACTTACCCAATTTTAAATATACACTGCATCTATGTATTATGATATTGAATTGTTTTGACTATTGTAACACAAATATGATAATATGATGGGCGGCACTTATGAGGTCATGTGACCTCTCACGTTTGTATATATGTCCACCATTCACACTTGTTAAATGGCTTGAGGAAGGCTACCTGTAGCCGAAACGTCGCTTGTGTTATTGAACATGGAATAAAACTACAAGATTTTTTCACTTCATCCGGTGTGCTGCGCTATTTCCTCTATACATATCTATCTATCTATCTATCTATCTCCTATCTATCTATCTATCTATCTATCTATCCATATTTCTATCTACCATATCTATCATATATACTGCCCCTTCTCCCCTCCTGCCTGTGCTTAGTGTCTGGGGCCCCTGGCTGCTGTGTGGCCCCGTGTTGGTCCCTCTCCTCCTCCTCTCGCTGTCTCCTTCCCCCTCTCGGCAGTGATGTGTCTCTGACCTCGTACAGTGATGGATGACATATGAGATGTAATGTACCGCCAGATGCTGCGCCGCTTCTCATTATGTTAAACGCCGCTTGCAGTTCATAACGGTGATTTACAGGCTACCTGTCCTCTGCAGAGCCGCCGCCGGGATCCAGAGAGGGAATAACCCAAATTACAACCCCCCTCTCCGTTATATACAGCACAACATATCTATATATGAAATATCCGACTATTCACTGACCACGTACAGGACATGGAAGTCATCAATAGCATAAAACCTGCAACCTGCAGTCTTCTAGGCGACCACCAGGGGCAGCGTCCTGATTATACACACATCCCTGAAAACCTCTGTGCTGCTGTGCCCCGTGATTTCTATAGCAGACTCCGAACAAGATCAGCAGGCTTCTCCTGAAACACTTTGTGCTGCTGTAGTTCCCACTTTTCCTACTAGAAAAAGATAGGAATACAGCATTTCCGCCTCACACAGTTCTGTCCTCTAGATAGGCAGGAGTCCTCACACTGCTGTGCTCTGGCTCTTGGCACTGAGCTGCTCAATAACAAGTCCCCACTGAGTCACATCTTTAGTATTCAACTGGGGGAGGGTCTGCAGAGCAGTTCTGTGCAGAGAACACAGAGAACAGCAGTGTGAGGACAGAGATCAGTGGAGATTCAGGTGAGGTTGGATCTTTCTGGAGGTGCTGAGGTTCTGTTGGAGAAGTTCATCCGGTGGTCTCAGAGTTCAGTCTGAAGTCAGAAGATGAAATTCCCCTTTAAAAATGTAGTTTTATTATCACCATCAGTTCTGCTACTTGTTTTCTGCTACTTGATACGCTCCCACAAGGGTCACCGCCGCACTGGCAATCATAGGGTTAATACAGCGATGATAAATCACATTGTCCCCGAAGACGCTGCCATGATGGACACAATCTCCCCCATAAATCACATGAGAGCCTGAGCCGCCGCAGAGGACGTCATTGAGAAGAGGCCGAGGCAGGAAACACAAATAAAGTTATGAGGTACAAGGAGGAGTCACATCCTGCACCCCAAGTGTCAGCGTGTCCCTGTCCTGCACCCCAAGTGTCAGCGTGTCCCTGTCCTGTCCCCCAAGTGTCAGCGTGTCCCTGTCCTGCACCCCAAGTGTCAGCGTGTCCCTGTCCTGTCCCCCAAGTGTCAGCGTGTCCCTGTCCTGTCCCCCAAGTGTCAGCGTGTCCCTGTCCTGTCCCCCAAGTGTCAGCGTGTCCCTGTCCTGTCCCCCCAAGTGTCAGCGTGTCCCTGTCCTGTCCCCCAAGTGTCAGCGTGTCCCTGTCCTGTCCCCCAAGTGTCAGCGTGTCCCTGTCCCCCAAGTGTCAGCGTGTCCCTGTCCTGTCCTGTCCCCCAAGTGTCAGCGTGTCCCTGTCCTGTCCCCCAAGTGTCAGCGCGTCCCTGTCCTGTCCCCCAAGTATCAGCGTGTCCCTGTCCTGTCCCCCCAGGTGTCAGCGTGTCCCTGTCCTGTCCCCCAGGTGTCAGCGTGTCCCTGTCCTGTCCCCCAAGTGTCAGCGTGTCCCTGTCCTGTCCCCCCAAGTGTCAGCGTGTCCCTGTCCTGTCCCCCAATTGTCAACGTGTCCCTGTCCTGTCCCCCCAAGTGTCAGCGTGTCCCTGTCCTGTCACCCCCAAGTGTCAGCGTGTCCCTGTCCTGTCACCCCCAAGTGTCAGCGTGTCCCTGTCCTGTCCCCCAAGTGTCAGCGTGTCCCTGTCCTGTCCCCCAAGTGTCAGCGTGTCCATGTCCTGTCCCCCAAGTGTCAGCGTGTCCCTGTCCTGTCCCCCAAGTGTCAGCGTGTCCCTATCCTGTCCCCCCAAGTGTCAGCGTGTCCCTGTCCTGTCCCCCAAGTGTCAGCGTGTCCCTATCCTGTCCCCCCAAGTGTCAGCGTGTCCCTGTCCTGTCCCCCAAGTGTCAGCGTGTCCCTGTCCTGTCACCCCCAAGTGTCAGCGTGTCCCTGTCCTGTCCCCCAAGTGTCAGCGTGTCCCTGTCCTGTCCCCCAAGTGTCAGCGTGTCCATGTCCTGTCCCCCAAGTGTCAGCGTGTCCCTGTCCTGTCCCCCAAGTGTCAGCGTGTCCCTATCCTGTCCCCCCAAGTGTCAGCATGTCCCTGTCCTGTCCCCCAAGTGTCAGCGTGTCCATGTCCTGTCCCCCAAGTATCAGCGTGTCCCTGCCCTGTCCCCCAAGTGTCAGCGTGTCCCTGTCCTGTCCCCCAAGTGTCAGCGTGTCCCTGTCCTGTCCCCCCAAGTGTCAGCGTGTCCCTGTCCTGTCCCCCCCAAGTGTCAGCGTGTCCCTGTCCTATCCCCCAAGTGTCAGCGTGTCCCTGTCCTGTCCCCCCCAAGTGTCAGCGTGTCCCTGTCCTATCCCCCAAGTGTCAGCGTGTCCCTGTCCTGTCCCCCCAAGTGTCAGCGTGTCCCTGTCCTGTCCCCCCAAGTGTCAGCGTGTCCCTGTCCTGTCCCCCAAGTGTCAGCGTGTCCCTGTCCTGTCCCCCCAAGTGTCAGCGTGTCCCTGTCCTGTCCCCCCAAGTGTCAGCATGTCCCTGTCCTGTTCCCCAAGTGTCAGCATGTCCCTGCCCTGTCCCCCCAAGTGTCAGCGTGTCCCTGTCCTGTCCCCAAAGTGTCAGCATGTCCCTGTCCTGTACCCCAAGTGTCAGCGTGTCCCTGTCCTGTTCCCCAAGTGTCAGCGTGTCCCTGTCCTGTCCCCCAAGTGTCAGCATGTCCCTGTCCTGTACCCCAAGTGTCAGCGTGTCCCTGTCCTGTCCCCCAAGTGTCAGCGTGTCCCTGTCCTGTCCCCCCAAGTGTCAGCATGTCCCTGTCCTGTCCCCTCAAGTCTCAGCGTGTCCCTGTCCTGTCCCCCAAGTATCAGCGTGTCCCTGTCCTGTCCCCCCAAGTGTCAGCATGTCCCTGTCCTGTCCCCCAAGTGTCAGCGTGTCCCTGTCCTGTCCCCCCAAGTGTCAGCGTGTCCCTGTCCTGTCCCCCCAAGTGTCAGCGTGTCCCTGTCCTGTCCCCCCAAGTGTCAGCGTGTCCCTGTCCTGTCCCCCCAAGTGTCAGCGTGTCCCTGTCCCCCAATCCCAAGAGTCAGCGTGTCCCTGTCCTGTCACCCCCAAGTGTCAGCATGTCCCTGTCCTGTCCCCCCAAGTGTCAGCGTGTCCCTGTCCTGTCCCCCAAGTGTCAGCGTGTCCCTGTCCTGTCCCCCAAGTGTCAGCGTGTCCCTGTCCTGTCCCCCCAAGTGTCAGCGTGTCCCTGTCCTGTCCCCCAAGTGTCAGCGTGTCCCTTTCCCCCAAGTGTCAGCCTGTCCCTGGCTCTGCCCGCTGTCTGTCATGTGTGATTGTGGACGGAGCAGGTAGATTTGCCAGGCTGGGTTTGGCGCGCGCTGATAATTGGTTAATCGCTTGTCGCCCTTCATTAATGTCATTCACAGCAGCGACCGCCAGGAAGTGATAAGGAGAGAATCAGGGGGCAGGAGGGGAGATGGACAGATGACTGTGATGTCTTCATGCTACAGGGTGAGGGGCACTGCTGCTGACATAGTGTCAGCAGCACAGAGTATTTCAGGAGAGGAGTGTGCAGCAGCACAGAGTATTTCAGGAGAGGAGTGTGCAGCAGCACAGAGTATTTCAGGAGAGGAGTGTGTAGTTACTTAGTGGATGAGGCAGAACTCTCCCCGAACATTGACCAATGAGCTATGGGCCCCCACTGCCCTCCCCCCAGGATCCCCCTACCAACGGAGGGGCACAGATATGTGAGTCGTCCGCACCTGCGCCTTATCCTCCCCAAATCTCAGCGTTGGTATTAAATACACCGCAGTCAGCGCTGACACAACGAGAACAGCAAATCAATATGGCAGCCGCCGAAACGCGTAATATTTCATGAACTCTGCGGAGCCCCTGAGGTTAAGCATCTTTTACTCAACCCTCCAAACACCAGATCATTTATAGAGCAGAAACATTTACATCCCACACAGTCCCCAACCACATGAGTGTGAGCGAGCACTACAGGAGGGGCATAAAGGGGAACCCTGCACTACAAGAGGGGCATAAAGGGGAACCCTGCACTACAGGAGGGGCATAAAGGGGAACCCTGCATTACAAGAGGGGCATAAAGGGGAACCCTGCACTACAGGAGGGGCATAAAAGGGAACCCTGCACTACAAGAGGGGCATAAAGGGGAACCCTGCACTACAGAAGGGGCATAAAGGGGAACCCTGCACTACAGGAGGGGCATAAAAGGGAACCCTGCACTACAGGAGGGGCATAAAAGGGAACCCTGCACTACAAGAGGGGCATAAAGGGGAACCCTGCACTACAAGAGGGGCATAAAGGGGAACCCTGCACTACAGGAGGGGCATAAAGGGGATCCCTGCACTACAAGAGGGGCATAAAGGGGAACCCTGCACTACAGGAGGGGCATAAAGGGGAACCCTGCACTACAGGAGGGGCATAAAGGGGAACCCTGCACTACATGAGGGGCATAAAGGGGAACCCTGCACTATAGGAGGGGCATAAAGGGGAACCCTGCACTACAGGAGGGGCATAAAGGGGAACCCTGCTCTACAGGAGGGGCATAAAGGGGAACCCTGCACTACAGGAGGGGCATAAAGGGGAACCCTGCACTACAGGAGGGGCATAAAGGGGAACCCTGCTCTACAGGAGGGGCATAAAGGGGAACCCTGCACTACAGGAGGGGCATAAAGGGGAACCCTGCACTATAGGAGGGGCATAAAGGGGAACCCTGCACTACAGGAGGGGCATAAAGGGGAACCCTGCTCTACAGGAGGGGCATAAAGGGGAACCCTGCACTACAGGAGGGGCATAAAAGGGAACCCTGCACTACAGGAGGGGCATAAAGGGGAACCCTGCACTACAGGAGGGGCATAAAGGGGAACCCTGCACTACAGGAGGGGCATAAAGGGGAACCCTGCACTACAGGAGGGGCATAAAGGGGAACCCTGCTCTACAGGAGGGGCATAAAGGGGAACTCTGCACTACAGGAGGGGCATAGAGGGGAACCCTGCTCTACATGAGGGGCATAAAGGGGAGTCCTGCTCTACAGGAGGGGCATAAAGGGGAACCCTGCTCTACAGGAGGGGCATAAAGGGGAACCCTGCTCTACAGGAGGGGCATAAAGGGGAACCCTGCACTACAGGAGGGGCATAAAGGGGAACCCTGCTCTTCAGGGGGGCATAAAGGGGAACCCTGCTCTACAGGAGGGGCATAAAGGGGAACCCTGCTCTACAGGAGGGGCATAAAGGGGAACCCTGCTCTACAGGGGGGCATAAAGGGGAACCCTGCACTACAAGAGGGGCATAAAGGGGAACCCTGCTCTACAGGAGGGGCATAAAGGGGAACCCTGCACTACAGTAGGCGCATAAAGAAGGGCCCTGCACTACAGGAGGGGGCACGAAGGGGAACCCTGCTCTATAAAGGGGATCCCTGCTTATATCACACAGCTCTGATTACTCTCTGTGATATAAGGAGCCGTGCACCTGTGTGATATAGCGAGCCGTGCACCTGCGTGATATAATGAGCCGTGCACCTGTGTGATATAGCGAGCCGTGCACCTGTGTGATATAACGAGCCGTGCACCTGTGTGATATAGCGAGCCGTGCACCTTTGTGATATAACGAGCCGTGCACCTGTGTGATATAACGAGCCGTGCACCCGTGTGATATAGCGAGCCGTGCACCTGTGTGATATAACGAGCCGTGCACCTATGTGGTATAGCGAGCCGTGCACCTGTGTGATATAACGAGCCGTGCACCTATGTGGTATAGCGAGCCGTGCACCTGTGTGATATAACGAGCCGTGCACCTGTGTGATATAACGAGCCGTGCACCTGTGTGATATAATTAGCCGTGCACCTGTGTGATATAACGAGCCGTGCACCTGTGTGATATAGCGAGCCGTGCACCTGTGTGATATAACGAGCCGTGCACCTGTGTGATATAGCGAGCCGTGCACCTGCGTGATATAATGAGCCGTGCACCTGTGTGATATAGCGAGCCGTGCACCTGTGTGATATAACGAGCCGTGCACCTGTGTGATATAGCGAGCCGTGCACCTTTGTGATATAACGAGCCGTGCACCTGTGTGATATAACGAGCCGTGCACCCGTGTGATATAGCGAGCCGTGCACCTGTGTGATATAACGAGCCGTGCACCTATGTGGTATAGCGATCCGTGCACCTGTGTGATATAACGAGCCGTGCACCTATGTGGTATAGCGAGCCGTGCACCTGTGTGATATAACGAGCCGTGCACCTATGTGATATAACGAGCCGTGCACCTGTGTGATATATAACGAGCCGTGCACCTGTGTGATATAACGAGCCGTGCACCTGTGTGATATAACGAGCCGTGCACCTGTGTGATATAACGAGCCGTGCACCTATGTGATATAGCGAGCCGTGCACCTGTGTGATATAACGAGCCGTGCACCTGTGTGATATAACGAGCCGTGCACCTGTGTGACCACAGATTTCTGTCCACTGGAAGTAACATAGAAGCTTCCTACAGAATGAGAGCAAGCAGAGATCTAGAAAACCGTGAGGAATTGATAGAGGAAGTATATTGGAAACTTGTATCACTTTTCATTATTCAAACATTAATTTGCTGAGACACCCCTTAAGTCTGGAGTCGTGTGTCTAGTTTAGGGGATTTTTTCGTAAGGTTTTGGGCCTCATTTATTTTAGTGGTTCACTTTTTGACATTCACAGCTGGAATTTGATGATGAATCAGGCGCAGCGAACGCGCCAGATTTTGTAAAACGTGTGTGAAAGTCTTACATTTAGTTGCAATTATGCTAAAAAGTTGTAAAAAAGAGGGAAAAATGAAAAAAAATGGTTGATAAGAATGACCTCCACGTGTTTTGCGCTGTTTACATGAATAAATGGGTGAAATTTGGAGCACAGCTGAGGGTTTGTGACAGTTGCAGGCCGTCCCCTGCAATGCTCCCGGGACATAGAGCAGTTATAGGGACGGTGTCAGGTGATTGGGACCATTGTCCTCATCGTGTTTTGCCCATTTCCCCAATCTAGAGATAATCTAGGTGGTTACACTGTAACAAATCCTCAGCTGTGAAGGCAGAACTAGGTCAGGCACAGGCGATAGGTTATCCCCCCGGTGGGGGCTATGTGACCTCTGAGGTCCTCCCAATGAGTGTAGGGTGGAGCGGTGCGCGCGGGGGTGGTGGTGGTGGGAGGGGGGGATTGGGGGGGGCAGGCAGATGGACACTAGGAGCCTCTGTGGCACCTTGATATCTGCACCCTAGAACTAATCTCACAAGGTGCCCAGGACTCTGCAAGGAGAGGAGGACCCGGTGCTGAGAGGTGACCCTGGTACCTGGGACTGGGTCAGAGCGGTGCTGTATACAGGCTGACCCTGAATGACCTGGAACACAATACATACAAAGACATTGGGATCTGCAAAGAGCTTGTATGTTCTCTTTGTGTTTGTGTGAGTTTCCTCCGGGTCCTCCAGTTTCCTCCCACACCCCAAAACATACTATTTGGTTGATTAGATTGTGAGCTTCATGAGCACAGGGACTGATCTGGCAGCTCTGTGCAGCGCTATGTAATCTGTGTGCGCTATATAAATAAAGGAATTATTATTATAAGGGTAGAGTAGAACCCGGGGCTCTTATACACTGTAACAGTTGTGCAGAGGAGGATACATTGTATCAGGCAGGGAATGGGGGAGGGAGGGGGGCTCATTCATGTAGATATCTCTATTATAATAATCCCGCCAGTCAGCGCCTCTTGTCACACTTAAACAGGTGGACCCGCCCCCAACCCTCTGTAGATGTGATGGGGCGACGTCTAATCATCCTACATCTCAGTTATTATTCCACATTCACATCCACCCCCATTGTTCTCCCATGTGTCAGGAATCTCTTCTAGAAAATACCGGATTGTGACTTATTTATGCAGAGGCAAACAGCAGCGACAGGTCTGAGCACCAAACCAACGCCACCACTAGGGGGAGCTCACCGCGTACAGGTGTATACAGCTTTCAGAATAGTAAAGGGAGCAGAAATAAAGCAGCTATATATCCTATACATAGGGGGCAGTATTATAGTAGTTATACTCCTGTGCATAGGGGGCAGTATTATAGTAGTTATATTCCTGTACATAGGGGGCAGTATTATAGTAGTTATATTCTTGTACATAGGGGGCAGTATTATAGTAGTTATATTCTTGTACATAGGGGGCAGTATTATAGTAGTTATATCCTATACATAGGGGGCAGTATTATAGTAGTTATATTCCTGTACATAGGGGCAGTATTATAGTAGTTATATTCTTGTACATAGGGGATAGTATTATAGTAGTTATATTCTTGTACATAGGGGCAGTATTATAGTAGTTATATTCTTGTACATAGGGGGCAGTATTATAATAGTCATTTTCTTGTACATAGGGGGCAGTATTATAGTAGTTATATTCCTGTACATAGGGGGCAGTATTATAGTAGTTATATCCCTGTACATAGGGGGCAGTATTATAGTAGTTATATTCTTGTACATAGGGGGCAGTATTATAGTAGTTATATTCTTGTACATAGGGGGTAGTATTATAGTAGTTATATTCTTGTATATAGGGGGCAGTATTATAGTAGTTATATTCTTGTACATAGGGGGCAGTATTATAGTAGTTATATTCCTGTACATAGGGGGCAGTATTATAGTAGTTATATTCTTGTACATAGGGGGCAGTATTATAGTAGTTATATTCTTGTACATAGGGGGCAGTATTATAGTAGTTATACTCTTGTACATAGGGGCAGTATTATAGTAGTTACATTCTTGTACATAGGGGGCAGTATTATAGTAGTTATATTCTTGTATATAGGGGGCAGTATTATAGTAGTTATATTCCTGTACATAGGGGGTAGTATTATAGTAGTTATATCCTATACATAGGGGGCAGTATTATAGTAGTTATATTCCTGTACATAGGGGGCAGTATTATAGTAGTTATATTCTTGTACATAGGGGGCAGTATTATAGTAGTTATATTCTTGTATATAGGGGGCAGTATTATAGTAGTTATATTCTTGTACATAGGGGGCAGTATTATAGTAGTTATATCCTATACATAGGGGGCAGTATTATAGTAGTTATATTCTTGTACATAGGGGCAGTATTATAGTAGTTATATTCTTGTACATAGGGGGCAGTATTATAATAGTCATTTTCTTGTACATAGGGGGCAGTATTATAGTAGTTATATCCCTGTACATAGGGGGCAGTATTATAGTAGTTATATTCTTGTACATAGGGGGCAGTATTATAGTAGTTATATTCTTGTACATAGGGGGTAGTATTATAGTAGTTATATTCTTGTATATGGGGGGCAGTATTATAGTAGTTATATTCTTGTACATAGGGGGCAGTATTATAGTAGTTATATTCCTGTACATAGGGGGCAGTATTATAGTAGTTATATTCTTGTACATAGGGGGCAGTATTATAGTAGTTATATTCTTGTACATAGGGGGCAGTATTATAGTAGTTATACTCTTGTACATAGGGGCAGTATTATAGTAGTTACATTCTTGTACATAGGGGGCAGTATTATAGTAGTTATATTCTTGTATATAGGGGGCAGTATTATAGTAGTTATATTCCTGTACATAGGGGGTAGTATTATAGTAGTTATATTCCTGTACATAGGGGGCAGTATTATAGTAGTTATATTCCTGTACATAGGGGGCAGTATTATAGTAGTTATATTCCTGTACATAGGGGGCAGTATTATAGTAGTTATATTCTTGTACATAGGGGGCAGTATTATAGTAGTTATATTCCTGTACATAGGGGACAGTATTATAGTAGTTATATTCCTGTACATAGGGGGCAGTATTATAGTAGTTATATTCCTGTACATAGGGGACAGTATTATAGTAGTTATATTCTTGTGCATAGGGGCAGTATTATAGTAGTTATATTCTTGTACATAGGGGGCAGTATTATAGTAGTTATATTCTTGTACATAGGGGGCAGTATTATAGTAGTTATATTCCTGTACATAGGGGGCAGTATTATAGTAGATATATTCTTGTACATAGGGGGCAGTATTATAGTAGTTATATTCTTGTACATAGGGGGCAGTATTATAGTAGTTATATTCCTGTACATAGGAGGCAGTATTATAGTAGTTATATTCCTGTACATAGGGGGCAGTATTATAGTAGTTATATTCTTGTACATAGGGGCAGTAATATAGTAGTTATATTCTTGTACATAGGGGGCAGTATTATAGTAGTTATATTCTTGTACATAGGGGGCAGTAGTATAGTAGTTACATACGGACAGTATTACATTTATGTTTCTTATCCTACAGTCTTATACATAATTACTTTGGATGACAACTGCTCCATGTTCTTGCAGCTATTTATATAGGCAGTAAGTGGCAGAGCGGTATATCGGAGTGTGGTGCGGTAATTAGCGAGGCTCTGACTCCGTCATGCAGCAGGCGCAGTAGCAGGTATAGAAGTAATAATGTTTGAGCTCAGATTTGGTATTTAATGAGCCTAAATGTAGTTAATTGCTATGTATTCCACACACAGAACAAGATTATCCTTTAATTAAATGTAATTTTTGGTGGCGTCGGTGCGGAGTGTTCCTTCGCTTTTCCCGTATGCTCCGCGCTCTCCGCAGACGCTCGCCTTTAAATGTTGTCCTTTTTACAATGTTTCTCTCCGCTGCGGCTTTATACGAATGAAATCCTGCGTGATCTGCAGCAATTAATGTGATATTTAATTAAACATTGGCACTTTCTTCATAAACTGAAGGTTTTATGTTTTCAGAAACTGATTAAACGCGGCTCCGGGGCTCATTCTGATTGGGCTCAGACTGACAGGGGGACCACCGCTCAGAACCGGGGCAGATCTACCCATAATGCATCTCCTGGGGCCTCATGCCTGGGGCCCTGGAGGTGGGGGCCCATAGTGACATCACCAGAACGTCAAACTTCTGGAAGATTCCGTGCTCATCCCATCAGATCTATGAATCAGGGGGTCCTGGACATAACATCGAACCCCAGAATTACCAACACGGCCCAAACGCAGGAGCTGATAAGAAATTACATTTGGTATAAAAATTGTTTCAATTCGCTTGTTTTGTGTATCTAAGCAAAGTTGGTTTGATACAGTCTATATATAGAATCTATATATCAAAGCCCTTACCTCCTATGTTGTGATACTTTTCATTGTATCTAAGCTTGTTTTATGTGATACTGTCTTCTGAGTCATGTAGCTAAGTCTATGACTTATTATTGTCCTATGAATATCTAAGCCGATCATCTGTGGGACTATCAGGTGCACTGAACCCTATAACATGTGATTCGGTGATCTCCTGAGCAGCTGTATCTAAGCTGTATCTAAGCTTGTGCTTCTAAGCCATGTATCTAAGCCTTTAATGGACCGAGTTGTCTGCTAAGCGATGAGGTGCTGGATCTAAGGGCTCAATCATATAATTGTGGTCGATCTCTGAATCATGGAGAGAACCGGCAACAACCCCAGAACCGGATACTTAAAAGTATCAACCAGAGAACGGAGCGGGAACCAAAAATAATAAGAAACCATAAGGGGAGAAACTGGGCCCAAAATCAGGTAGGACTTAAAATAAAAAATTAGCCCCATGAAGATGTCCATAAGGACTTGTGGGTGGTTTAGTGTACAAATCGCCCGGACGGGTCCTCCTTAAAGACATGGGCCGGTTCTTAGGCCGGCGGCACACGTTTGAACCCGTTTTGGGGCCGTTTTTAAGCAGTCCGTTAAAAAACGCATGCGTTTTTCGACCGTTATTGTCCGTTTTCCAATTATCCTCATTAAGATAATTGGAAAAAAACTGTCAAAAACATGTGTTTCTTTAACGGACTGCTTAAAAACGGACCAAAAAGGGGTTCAAAACGCCACGTGTGTCACCGGCATAAGGCTGCAGTCACATGTGGCGTTTTGAACCCGTTTTTGGCCCATTTTTAAGCAGTCCGTAAAAAAACGCATGTGTTAAAAAACGCATGTGTTAAAAAACGCATGCATTTTTTATCGGACCGCTTAAAAATGGGCTCAAATTGCCACGTGTGACCGCAGCCTAAGGGTGATGCCACACATGGCGTTTTGAAACCGTTTTTGGTCCGTTTTTAAGCACTCAGTCTTTTTTTAAACGCATCCGTTTTTTTTAACGCATCCGTTTTTGACAGGTTTTACCAATTATCTTAATTAAAAATGGTAAAAAACAGATGCATTTTAAAAAAACGGACCAAAAAACGGGTTCAAAACACCACGTGTGAGCACAGTCAGCCTCGGAATGTTCTGCTGATTGTGATACAATTTGATACATTTGAAATTCAGAATCGGCCCCGTGTGGCGGGAAGATGTGGGACACGAGTCACGTATAGCCGCCACTTCTGCGATACACGGCGACGCTCGTTCCGATGAATTACAGAACAAGGATACAAGAAGTAGAAGGGGGAAGCGAGAACGTGCGGCAGCGGGACGCGGTGTATCGGGCCGTGTACTTGTCTCCTTGATGGGATTTGTCCGCTCGCAGGAAATAAAGGAGTCGGGGCGGCAGTGAGCACTGTCTTGTCGAGCACTTGAAGTTGCGCTGTCAACATAATTACTTCTCGCTCATTTGCATAATAGGCCTGGCGCTGACAGCCATAAAGCGAGGGTACGCCGGAAGATTAACAAGTGGCGGCGGGTCCGTCTCACGAGCCATAGGGGCAGTCACCGGATCATCCACAGCTTAATCTTATTCCACAGGCTTAAACTGATTGAATAGAAGCAATGGCGCCCTAATATATTATGGTCTTTAAAGTTTAACCCATTCTACACTGCAGCTCATCCAGAGCCCTCTGGTTCATGAATATAATCTTGGAATTACAGTAAAGACTGACACCTGTAACATCAATGCAATTAGGAAGCAAAAATATCCAGATATAAGTCTACAGAGTCACATGACAGTCAAGGATAGAGGAATGCGTCCTCACACTGCTGTGCTCTGTGCTCTGCACCGCTCCACAACCACTTACTTCTGCAGTTAGAGTTCCTTTTTGAGTAGTCTAGAAGTTAATATGAAGTTTTATTGTGTGTGAAATCCAAATGTACAGAAACAACCTTTGTGAAATGTTAAATGGCGCATCTATCTCTCCCGCGGCGCGGCGGTGCCATCGCTGGTTACGGTTCTCCTGCTGTACCTGTCCTCCGCGCTGTGCACAGGGTTTGGGACAGAAGGTGCAATTAATTATCATAAACGATCGTTAAGAAAATGATGATAACAATTATAATATCACCACGGAGTAAATTATAATAACTACAAACATTCCGACCAATCGCAATCACACGGAAGAGAATTATCCATGAAACAAATCGTTAACTTCATGTCTGTGCGACTCCGATAACACAGGAGCAAAGACGGATAAAACTTCCAGAGATCCGACATTTCACCGCTGTTACTGCTATTCACATCTAGGTCACATTACGCTGAAGTACGAATTTCGTATTCGCCATCATCCTCTGACGTTGCATCGCGTTTCCATTCACAGACACAAACAGAAATTAAAGGACATCTACCACCAGGATGAAGGACGGTATGCAAATGAGCCTGAGGGGCTCCAGACTCTACTAACACCTATGGAGCCTGGAGCCCCTCAGCCTCATTTGCATACAGTCCTTCATCCTGGTTGAGATGCCCTTTAAATGCAAATGTCTCGCAACGTTTGAGAACTTGTCTCCCCTTCATACACTGGATGTCGCCCCTTTAAGAGACTCTGGATGTGCAGCAAATCTCTGGAGCTGCAGGCGGGATGTTCTGCAGATCTTCCCAGACAGATGTGCGATGTTCTGCAGAGCTCTAGAGATTCCCCTTCTAATGTTCCGCAAATGTCTACACAAGTTTATGTGAAGTTTGTCGGATCCAACAACTTTCCATAACTTGCAGACTGGTAAATACTCCGGAGAATTCCTGGTAAATGTTCCGGACATCTAGATAAGCAGAAACCTGTCAGATCCGTCTCCATTGTGTAGAGGTGCGCTGCACCTCCAGCACCGGCCACCCCCTGGGGAGGCAGCAGCGAGGCAGCAGTCAGCAAGACAGAACATGCAAATGGCTCTCACATCTCTGGAGACGAGTCATCCCCGAAATATAGATGAATGTTTACTCCAGCCGCAGCGTCCTACATACAGGGAACATAGCGCCATATACTGCACACAATGCCGCCATATAGCGCCCTATACTGATACTGTGCCATAAATGGCTATTGTAATACTGCCATACAGTTACTATAAAGTGCTGATGATATATACTGCTACATGATGAACATACAACACCGTACTGTGCCATACAGTGCTAATGTAATACTGCCATACAGTGCTAACGTAATGTTGCCATACAGTGCTAATGTAATACTGCCATACAGTTACTATAAAGTGCTGATGATATATACTGCTACATGATGAACATATAACACCGTACTGTGCCATACAGTGCTAATGTAATACTGCCATACAGTGCTAACAAAATACTGCCATACAGTGCTAATGTAATACTGCCATACAGTGCTAACGTAATACTGCCAAATACTGCCATACAGTGCTAATGTAATACTGCCATACAGTGCTAATGTAATACTGCCAAATGCTGCCATACAGTGATAATGTAATACTGCCAAATGCTGCACACAGTGCTAATGTAACACGGCCATACAGTGCAAATGTAATGCTGCCACACAGTGCTAATGTAATACTGCCAAATGCTGCCATACAGTGATAATGTAATACTGCCAAATTCTGCCATACAGTGCTAATGTAATACTGCCATACAGTGCTAATGTAACACTACCATACAGTGCTATTGTAATACTGCCATACAGTGCTAATGTAATACTGCCATAGTGCTAATGTAACACTACCATACAGTGCTATTGTAATACTGCCATACAGTGCTAATGTAATACTCCCAAGTGCTGCCATACAGTAAACATATACTGATGATATCCTATACTGCCTAGTGGTGAACACATAACACTGACATACTACAAGCATATACTTTTTTATATTTATCATAGTGGACATATAATACTGCCATATACTGCTATACCATGATAAGCTAACAGTATAATACAGTATTAATGATCTCATATACCGCCTAATAGCGAACTGTACATAAATAATGCTAAACAAATAAGTGTACTATACAGTACTAATGATATCACATACTGCCCTATAGTGAACATATAACAGTGCCGCATAGTGCTGAATACTAATAATCATATACCGCCATATTGTAAAATTATAACTAATAAAGGACTAATGATAATGTTGCTATAACATGGACGGTAACATACAGGACTAATATACCCTTATACAGCACAATATAGAACTAATAATATCACATACTGCCATATAGTGAACATGTTATAGTACCGTACAGTACTTATATAATACTATCACACAGTGAGCACATAACAGTACAATAGTACTGCCATATGGTGAACATAACACAGTGTGATAGATTATATATAGTAGTTCCATATGGTGAACATGTTGCAGTATGATACATTATATATAGTAGTTCCATATGGTGAACATAATACAGTGTGACACATTATATATAGTAGTTCCATATGGTGAACATGTTGCAGTATGATACATTATATATAGTAGTTCCATATGGTGAACATACGGCTATACTGCTTGGAATATTGACATGGACTGAACACCCATCAGTAGTATACACCATAATAATACCGCACAATGTACACACACACACATATATATTATGATTTAATGACAAGTACTTCACAAAGAGAAACCATAACATCCATTGATCAGAGAGCACCACAACATCCGCTATTATTTATACCGCCATATGGTGACCATACAACGGTTCTGTAACTTATACAATGTATTATAATGTATATAATGGCGCCAGTTGTGTTAATGAGGTACAATGTGGTAACAGACTGTTTGGGGCTGTTACGTGCTCACTATATGGCGGTATACTGTAACCTCTCCAGCTCTTACTATGAGATTTCTATATTTCTTTCCTTCCAAAATATCCTTCAAAAATGTTGCATGAAAAAGGGATTTTTTCAATTTTCCGCCGCAGACATGAAAACGCGTTTCCGCGGCCACAATAATTACAATTTTTGGAGCCAGGCGGGAATATATTTCATAGAAATGAGGACAATGGAGTGACGGGTTATTTATGCCGCACTGTAAGGGGAAATAAATCACAGCTAAGCGGAACAGATCTGCCTGAAATAAATAAAAAATACCGTAATCAGCCTCATAAAAAGCGACAGGATTACAGGATGAGACAATCACTACTATACCGCCATATACTGTGCCGCACTAATTGCTTTTCAGACTGGGGGTGCAGCAGGCAGCAGAGGGGTCACCACATCACACCAGCGGCTTCTGTGTTTATTGGATTGGGTGGTATTATGTATACACTATAGCAGGGTATTATTTGAGCACTATATAGTGGTATTATTTACACACTATATGAGGGTATCATTTGAGCACTGTATGGTGGTATTATTTACACACTACAGAAGGGTATTAATGGAGCACTATATGGTGGTATTATTTACACATTATATAAGGGTATTATTTGAGAACTATATGGTGGTATTATTTACACACTATATGGTGGTATCATTTAAGCACTGTATGGTGGTATTATTTACACTCTATATGGTGGTATCTTTTGAGCACTATATGATGATATTATTTACACACTATATAATGGTATTATTTGAGCACTATATGATGATATTATTTACACACTATATAATGGTATTATTTGAGCACTATATGATGGTATTATTTATACACTATATAACGGTATAATTTGAGCACTACATGGTGGTATTATTTACAAACTATAAAACGGTATTATTTGAGCATTATATGGTGGTATTATTTACACACTATATAATGGTATCATTTGAGCACTATATGGTGGTATTATTTCAGCAATGTGTAGTGTTTTGATATTAGTACTTTATGGTTATTTCATTTGAGAATTTTTGCAGCTATTTTGCGAGCACTATATGGTGGTCCATAGCTCCTAACTAAGGGTACAGTGAAGGGACCCCTTAATTATAGCACTACCAATATAGTACTGCTAAACCCCCTCATGTAGTTCCCATCATGCTTTAGGGCTATGATAAGATCCCAATACATTCACTGGGGGTCCCCAGATAGATGGTTATAGGACAACCCCTTTAAGACATTGCAGAAGGCAGTGATGCATGATGGGATTTTATGGGGCTCTGCCACTACATGGCGGCACGTTCGTTCTCTGTAACCTTATGCTAAACACATTCTTTTTTTATAACAATTAGATTTTTTTCCCCTTAAGCAGTGGAATGGAAAATAACATATTTTAATTACATTTATTAACATTTCGCTATCAATTTGCATATTTATCTTTCTAATTTAAAATGAAAGGAGAATGGGATGTTGATCAGTGTTCCCCAACTGCTATGTGACCCAATTTCTAATGTCTGTCAGTTCTGCTTCATTACAGCGAATCCAAAGGGGGAGGAGGGGGGGGGGCTGTAATTTCTGGGGGACTACAAGTCCCAGTCTCATCCCAGAATGATCACTGACTCTCACGAATGGCCACCAACAAGTATCTGCCTGGTGAGGGACTGTCCCCTGACTGCTATGTGTATATATATATGTGTGTCAGTCCTCACTTCAGGCTTCGAATTCCATTTATAGTCCAAAACTTTTGTGATGAACAGAACTTATGGCCCAACTACTGTACATTGCAGGACTAAGCTTGGGTGGACAGAGAGTGATAGCGTCCACATTACCAGCCGATATATGGGACAGTAAAGCAAAATACACAGAGCACATACATGTACATGTATATCCAGCTATAGAAAACCTACATAAAGGGCATATAAAAAAAACTGTAGGCGCGGTATATAAATAATAGCATCATATAGAACACAAATAATAATGCTACATAGTACATATATAGTAACAATACTGTATAGTATGTAAATAATAATAGAACTGGATAGAACACAAACAATTGTATCAAATAATACAAAAATAATATAATATAAAAAATATAGTATATGAATAATAGAATCAAATAGAAAAGAAATAATAGTGCCATATAGAATACAGATCATACCACCATACAGTGCATGAATAATAGTACCAAATAGTATATGACAAGTATCAAATAGTGTATAAATAATAGTGCAACATGGTAGATAAATAAATGTGCCATAATGTATGTAAATAAAACCGCTACATACATTATAAATTATAGTGCCATATAGTACATGAATAATAAAACCAAATAGTATATAGATCATACCACCATACAGTACATGAATAATAGTACCATATAGTATATAACAAGTATCAAATAGTGTATAAATAATAGTGCAACTTAGTAGATAAATAAATGTGCAGTAATGTATATAAATAATACTGCTACATACATTATAGATTATAGTGCCATATAGAATATAGATCATACTACCATAAAGTACATGAATAATAGTACCAAACCGTATATAAAAAGTGTAGTGTAGGGACACTATGTAGAAAAGCTGAAGTCAGGTCACTGGACCCCCATTACCTTTCCCTTCCTGAACTTAGACCCCCACAGCTCCGTTATGTGAACAGGTCCAGGACCCCAAAACTCGGCCATGTATAGGTATGATGCATTGTAGGGTCCCTAAATCTACTGATAGGTTCCCTGTAAACTGATCTCCAGGGCCCCCAGCAATGACTTAGGTTGCATTATGGGTAAATCCGCTCTCATCCATCCATCCATCCAGGACTTGGCTCCAATAAATTCCCAATATTCTAAATCCGGAGAGCGGCTCCCACCCAGGTGAGAACATAAAAATGAAAGCCTGTCCCCCGCCATGAGCAGCAGGAGCTCTAAAGAGAATGAGTCTGATCCTGCCGAGATGGGGGAGGGGTAGAGGGGGTGCAAGAGATTGGGGTGCAGGGACACTCTGCTGGTGCCAGCTGATTTGCATGTGGATGCTGCGCCCCCCACTGGGTCCCCCACAATCAGGGGAACAATGAGGAGCCCTCTCCTACCTATCACCCCCCCAATACTGCAGCCCCCACCTGAATGACAATTACTAAGTGATAGAAGGAGACGCGGATCCTCACACTGTATGATTTATTATCAGGCCTCTCCAGTACCTGCCATCATTATAAATGATAGTGTTACCTTTTCTGCATAGAATCCTGCGAGTTCTGTAGTGATAGAGCCCAAAGCATCATTATAGCGGCACATTCACCCGGCTACAGAGGAGCCGCACATGTCACCAGGGTCATTTATCAAGAGCGAGGACAAATGTTATTCTCTCCTCCAGATCTGTGACATTTCATAAATGTGATTATATAGTCTGTACACAAAGGAGCGCAAGGGGAGGGACACCGAAATATGAGAGAGAGCGGGGAACATAATATACTAATGTAGGAAATACACAGCACAGAGGCTACTATAATACTGCCCCCTATATACAGGGATATAACTACTATAATACTGCCCCCTATGTACAGGGATATAACTACTATAATACTGCCCCCTATGTACAAGAATATAACTGCTATAATACAGCCCCCTATGTACAAGAAATATAACTACTATAATACTGCCCCCTATGTACAGGAATATAACTACTATAATACTGCCCCCTATGTACAAGAATATAACTACAATAATACTGCCCCCTATGTACAGGAATATAACTACTATAATACTGCCCCCTATGTACAGGAATATAACTACTAAAATACTGCCCCCTATGTACAGGAATATAACTACTATAATACTGCCCCCATGTACAGGAATATAACTACTATAATACTGCCCCCTATGTACAGGAATATAACTACTATAATACTGCCCCCTATGTACAAGAATATAACTACTATAATACTGCCCCTATGTACAGGAATATAACAACTATAATACTGACCCCTATGTACAGGAATATAACTACTATAATACTGCCCCCTGTGTACAAGAATATAACTACTATAATACTGCCCCCTGTGTACAAGAATATAACTACTATAATACTGCCCCCTATGTACAGGAATATAACTACTATAATACTGTCCCCTATGAACAAGAATATAACTACTATAATACTGCTCCCTATGTACAAGAATATAACTACTATAATACTGCCCCCTATGTACAAGAATATAACTACTATAACACTGCCCCCTATGTACAGGAATATAACTACTATAATACTGTCCCCTATGTACAAGAATATAACTACTATAATACTGCTCCCTATGTACAAGAATATAACTACTATAATACTGCCCCTATGTACAGGAATATAACTACTATAATACTGCCCCTATGTACAGGAATGTAACTACTATAATACTGCCCCCCTATGTACAGGAATATAACTACTATAATACTGCCCCCTATGTACAAGAATATAACTACTATAATACTGCCCCTATGTACAAGAATATAACTACTATAATACTGCCCCCTATGCACAGGAATATAACTTCTATAATACTGCTCTCTATGTACAAGAATATAACTACTATAATACTGCCCCCTATGTACAGGAATATAACTACTATAATACTGCCCCCTATGTACAAGAATATAACTACTATAATACTCCCCCTATGTACAAGAATATAACTACTATAATACTGTCCCTATGTACAGGAATATAAGTACTATAATACTATAATACTGCCCCCTATGTACAAGAATATAACTACTATAATACTGCCCCCTATGCACAAGAATATAACTACTATAATACTGCCTCCTATGTACAAGAATATAACTACTATAATACTGCCCCCTATGTACAGGGATATAACTACTATAATACTGCCCCCTATGTACAGGAATATAACTACTATAATACTGCCCCCTATGTACAAGAATATAACTACTATAATACTGCCCCCTATGTACAGAAATATAACTACTATAATACTGCCCCCTATGTACAGAAATATAACTACTATAATACTGCCCCCTATGTACAGGAATATAACTACTATAATACTGCCCCCTATGTACAGGAATATAACTACTATAATAGTGCCCCCTATGTACAGAAATATAACTACTATAATACTGCCCCCTATGTACAGGAATATAACTACTATAATACTGCCCCCTATGTGCAGGAATATAACTACTATAATACTGCCCCCATGTACAGGAATATAACTACTATAATACTGCCCCCTATGTACAGGAATATAACTACTATAATACTGCCCCCATGTACAGGAATATAACTACTATAATACTGCCCCCTATGTACAAGAATATAACTACTATAATACTGCCCCCTATGTACAAGAATATAACTACTATAATACTGCCCCATATGTACAGGAATATAACTACTATAATACTGCCCCCTATGTACAGGAATATAACTACTATAATACTGCCCCCTATGTACAAGAATATAACTGCTATAATACTGCCCCCTATGTACAAGAAATATAACTACTATAATACTGCCCCCTATGTACAGGAATATAACTACTATAATACTGCCCCCTATGTACAAGAATATAACTACAATAATACTGCCCCCTATGTACAGAAATATAACTACTATAATACTGCCCCCTATGTACAGGAATATAACTACTAAAATACTGCCCCCTATGTACAGGAATATAACTACTATAATACTGCCCCCATGTACAGGAATATAACTACTATAATACTGCCCCCTATGTACAGGAATATAACTACTATAATACTGCCCCCTATGTACAAGAATATAACTACTATAATACTGCCCCTATGTACAGGAATATAACAACTATAATACTGACTCCTATGTATAGGAATATAACTACTATAATACTGCCCCGTGTGTACAAGAATATAACTACTATAATACTGCCCCCTGTGTACAAGAATATAACTACTATAATACTGCCCCCTGTGTACAAGAATATAACTACTATAATACTGCCCCCTATGTACAGGAATATAACTACTATAATACTGTCCCCTATGAACAAGAATATAACTACTATAATACTGCTCCCTATGTACAAGAATATAACTACTATAATACTGCCCCTATGTACAGGAATATAACTACTATAATACTGTCCCCTATGTACAAGAATATAACTACTATAATACTGCTCCCTATGTACAAGAATATAACTACTATAATACTGCCCCTATGTACAGGAATATAACTACTATAATACTGCCCCTATGTACAGGAATGTAACTACTATAATACTGCCCCCCTATGTACAGGAATATAACTACTATAATACTGCCCCCTATGTACAAGAATATAACTACTATAATACTGCTCCCTATGTACAAGAATATAACTACTATAATACTGCCCCTATGTACAGGAATATAACTACTATAATACTGCCCCTATGTACAGGAATATAACTACTATAATACTGCCCCTATGTACAGGAATGTAACTACTATAATACTGCCCCCCTATGTACAGGAATATAACTACTATAATACTGCCCCTATGTACAAGAATATAACTACTATAATACTGCCCCCTATGCACAGGAATATAACTTCTATAATACTGCTCTCTATGTACAGCAATATAACTACTATAATACTGCCCCCTATGTACAGGAACATAACTACTATAATACTGCCCCTTATGTACAAGAATATAACTACTATAATACTCCCCCTATGTACAAGAATATAACTACTATAATACTGTCCCTATGTACAGGAATATAAGTACTATAATACTATAATACTGCCCCCTATGTACAAGAATATAACTACTATAATACTGCCTCCTATGTACAAGAATATAACTACTATAATACTGTCCCTATGTACAGGAATATAACTACTATAATACTGCCCCCTATGTACAAGAATATAACTACTATAATTTTCCCCCTATGTACAAGAATATAACTACTATAATACTGCCCCCTATGTACAAGAATATAACTACTATAATACTGCCCCCTATGTACAAGAATATAACTACTATAATACTGCCCCCTATGTACAGGAATATAACTACTATAATACTGCCCCCTATGTACAAGAATATAACTACTATAATACTGCCCCCTATGTACAAGAATATAACTACTATAATACTGCCCCCTATGTACAAGAATATAACTACTATAATACTGCCCCCTATGTGCAGGAATATAACTACTATAATACTGCCCCCTATGTACAAGAATATAACTACTATAATACTGCCCCCTATGTACAAGAATATAACTACTATAATACTGCCCCCTATGTACAAGAATATAACTACTATAATACTGCCCCCTATGTACAAGAATATAACTACTATAATACTGCCCCCTATGTACAAGAATATAACTACTATAATACTCCCCCTATGTACAAGAATATAACTACTATAATACTGCCCCCTATGTACAAGAATATAACTACTATAATACTGCCCCTATGTACAGGAATATAACTACTATAATACTGCCCCCTATGTACAAGAATATAACTACTATAATACTGTCCCCTATGTACAGGAATATAACTACTATAATACTGCCCCCTATGTACAAGAATATAACTACTATAATACTGCCCCCTATGTACAAGAATATAACTACTATAATCTGCTTGCTATGTCCTGGTATATTTCTACTATAATATCGTTATTTTTAGTACATTATTTACATCTTTGTTTGGATTACAGAATTACGGATATAATCAGTATATAATACCGCCATTCTGCGCTATACAGCCCTCTGCCTGTGCTCTCTCCTTATGGAGTTTGCAGGACCTATAACCATTAGGAGATCTCCCATAAATTCAGCTTCTATTTCTATCCCACCGACAGGGAATAACCACGAGTCACAGTAATGTAATACCGCCATCAGCTGGGACTGGACTGATGATTCTCGCTTACATTTGCCAGTCAGGACCAGAGATTGGCCGCTGCCTAGCGACTCTTGGTTCTTCTTTAATAAGAAACAAATCCATAAGGAACTAAATTCTTTGGACTTCTATACTATGACCTTCCTTTTGTCTATTCAATGAGTACTATTCAAAGGAGTCTGAACTGTTACCAAAAACAGCGCCCCCTTGGTGTACAGGCAGTGCCAGGTATTGTACCGCAGCCTCATTTCATAAAATAAATATTTATATACTCAATGATACTTTGTATCTATTACAAAATATCTGGATAGAGATGATACAATGTTAGGATTCCCCTTGCATGACCCGGGCCGCCCCCATCTTTTATTTTACCGTCCCCCTAGAGCCCGGATATTAACCAAAGCACCAGCAGGATACAATATCCCAGCGGGTCCCTTTACCACCCAGCACATACAATAATACCGCCACGCGTATGCCGCAGCTCCAAATCGTTAAATCATCGCTCGGTAACAGATACGGCCGCTCCGAGATCTATAAATCAGATCCATTTTCTCTTATGTGACATTTACATCTTCATTTCTCCAGAACCCGACTAAACCCAGAACAAGTGTTAGCAGAGGCATACATTGCCAAGGTTCTCCACATCTGACAACACAACAGGCTCCTAATGGTGGCAATAGGGCAGCACGGTGGCTCAGTGGTTAGCATTACAGCCTTGCAGCACAGTGGCTCAGTGGTTAGCATTACAGCCTTGCAGCACAGTGGCTCAGTGGTTAGCATTACAGCCTTGCAGCACGGTGGCTCAGTGGTTAGCATTACAGCCTTGCAGCACTGGGGTTCTGGGCTCAAGTCCCTTGGTCAACATCTTCCTAGAGTTTGTATGTTCTCTCTGTGTTGTGCGGGTTTCCTCCGGGTCCTCCGGTTTCCTCCCACACTCCAAAACAAACTGGTAGGCTGATTAGATTGTGAGCCCCATTGGGGACAGAGACTGATGTGACAAGATGCGCTGTGGTATCTGTGTGCGCTATATAAATAAAGGCTTATTATTATTATAAGTCAGGGAGAACAGGAGAGAAGTCGGGAAGAAAAGGAGAAGTTGGGGGGGAGAAGGAGAAGTGAAGGTGATTATTTAATTTAAAGGCGGCTGCAGAAGAGCATTGTGGGAAAACACCTGCAAATTACCACAGGCTTCACAGAATTAGAGGTTTTGAAACATCATGCAGCTGCATCTCCCTCTCCCCTCTCACAGCATATAGGCCCAGACACAGTACACTGAGAGCTGCTGCATCTACACCTTCTCTCTAACATCGTACAGTCCCACAGTACACTGAAAAGAGCTTGTGCGGCTGCACCTTCCTCTCACAGGAAGCAGTTCACTGTGTAAGACTTCTGCAGCTTCATCTCCCTCTCCCCTCTCACAGCATGAAATACCAGACACATTGGGGCAGATTTACTTACCCGGTCCATTCGCGATCCAGCGGCGCGTTATCTGCGCTGGATTCGGGTCCAGCCGGGATTCACTAAGGTAGTTCCTCCGACGTCCACCAGGTGGCGCTGCTGCGCTGAAGTTCTCCGCAGCCCGCTGGAATGCACTGAAGTTCACCGGCCTATTCCTGCAACACTTTTTTTAAAAAAATGCGGCGGTTTTTCCGAATTCGTCGGGTTTTCGCTCGGCCACGCCCCCCGATTTCCTTCGTGTGCATGCCAGCGCCGATGCGCCACACTCCGATCGCGTGCGCCAAAATCCCGGGGTAATTCAGGGAAAATTGTTGCAAATTGGAAATATTCAGGTGACACGTTGGGAAAACGCGAATCAGGCCCTTAGTAAATGACCCCCAGTATGTAAAGAGCTCCTGCAGCTGCACCTCCCTCTCTCCTCTCACAGCATCAAGTCCCATACACAGTACACTGCAGAGATCTACTGCACCTCCCCCTCCTCTCTCACAGCATGCAGCCACAGACAAGCTCACAGTAAAATTGAAATAGATTACTCATCTGTCCTCACACTGCTGCGCTCCCTGCAGCCAGTGTTAGTTATTGTTCCTGTAGAGATGTGTATGTTGTTAGTAGCAGCAGGACTGTGATATATAGATTCATATTCCAGGATTGTATCTTCTCCAAGTACACTGGGTTGTGTCCTCACACTGCTGTGCTCTGTGCTCTCTGCATCCAGTGTTTGTTATTACCCCTGGAGAGATATCTATGTTTTTAGCAGTAGCAGGACTGTGAAATATAGATTTATATTACAAGATTGTAGCTTCTGCAAGTGCACTGGATTGTATCCTCACACTGCTGTGCTCTGTGCTCTCTGCAACCAGTGTTAGTTATTGTCTTTTAAGAGATGTGTAATCATACCTGTGCGTTGTTAGTAGCTGCAGGGCTGTGAAATGTGGATTTATATACCAGTTCTGTACTGGGGCGTGTCCTCACACTGCTGTGCTGTGCACTTTTTGTATGCTGTTAGTAGTATCAGCAGAGGTCATTAATATTCATTACTGGGAAACACCTATAATACCATTAGAGCTTTGGTGGCCCCACCTCCCAGAGCGATGAGTCTATAGGTCACTTATGCTGATAACTAAGCTCCAAATCTTAAAACAGCGCCACCCCTCTGCACTGGTTGTGTCTGGTATTACAGCTCAGTCCAAATGCAATGCGTGTGTCTGAGGTGTAATACCAGGCGCGGCCTGAGCGCAGGAGTGGTGCTGTTCATATAATAATCTCTTTTTGATACTTCTGTGACTCAGAACGGCTTCTGCTGGAACATTTACTCCGGATATTGTTCTTGATCTTCCGTATTTTTATTACCATTTATGTGACGACGAGGAATTAAAGACGAGGTTTTGTCTCCTTTGAAATGAGGACAAGAAGAGAAGGTGTGAAGATCTATGGGGAGGCCCAGGAGATCCCGGCACCATCAATCCCTACCCCAATTTCAGAACTTACACAAAACTTTGTAACATTCCCATGGTGCCCTGCTCCCGGCATCCGTCGCTCATCAAGTCGCTTTCAGAATTATTCTAATCAGCGCTCATCAACTCCGACCAACTTTGTCTCCTCGCCTTGATCACATTGTAATTGTAGTCATGTCCTACCGGATTTCTAGCAGATTTCCAGCGTTGCGAGAGGAGAGGACGGGGATTTCATTAGGAGACAATTCTGATGTGAATTAATAATGTGCATTACCCTTCCCGGGGTCAGATCCATCTTCTCTCCAAACTTCCTTCCGCAAGGGAAAGTTCTATGGGTGAGTGAGAAAAGGCTCTTGGGGGGTGTTACCAGAGCCCCCCAGTGCTACATATTCACAGACTGTACAGGAGAACTTCCCCCACCCACTCTGTGAGATTACATCAGGCAGAGGGAGTGGGGAGTTCTGAGGGAGCAGGGGGGAGACAGTGTAACAGCCTGTGAAGCTGCAGCACGGAGGGACTCTGGTAACAAGCCCTGAAGCCCATAAGGCTCATTAGCATAATTATAAAAGTAGATTTTAGAAGGAATATAAGAAGATACCACAGTCCTGGTGCCTGGATCCGTAAGTATTCCAGGGAGATTTCCTTTAACACTCCTAAAATCCCCCCAACCAATCGAAAGCCTAGTACAAATGTGATACTAAAGATAAATGACCCCCATTGAGTGTTAGAGCGCAGATCATTGTATCCTATAATCATTCTCTTCTGTTGACCTGTTACTTTTCTGGCATTCTCTGCAATTATACATGAATGCCGCCATAGAGTGTAAAGGTAATACCGCCATATACAGTCCATACAGTATGATACCTCTACACAGTGCCAGGGTAATGTACAGAATCCAACTAATAATCTCTTATGCTTTAGCAAGAGCACAGTATATAATATATAGTATATAGGCTTATAGCAGGGACCATCATTCCTCCAATCATCTCCTGCCCCCATCTAAAAAACGGAACAATATGGCTGCCACGGGGGAAGCGCTGGACTTGTGGGTCTGGGTCACATACAAACTTTTCTGTGTCTGCCCCTTTCACCCCAATTTCTCACTTTATGTAGTGACATTTTGCAATAAATGAATACCGCCATATTGTGCTAAAGTAATACCGTCACATACAGCATAATACCGCTCTATAGTGCCAAAATAATGTACAGAATCAGAATAACATTCACTTGTACCTTACGAATAGCACAATACAGAGACATTCACATCTTATATCAGTGATGAGAAGTCATTGGGGCTCATTTACTAAGTGTCCGAATCGCGCATTTCCATCGGGTTTCACGAATATTTCCGATTTGCGCCGAATTGCCCCGGGATTACAATGTTACACCCTCCTATTGCACATTATTTAACCATCTCTTCTGCCATTTTCTACCCATATCATGTATACCGCCATATAGTGCAATAATACCGCCATATGCAGCTCATACGGGCTCTGGTAACACGTCAAACTTCTCTCACCATCACTTATATACATTTATACTACAATTCGTGCATTCATAATACCGCCATACACTGATCACTGATACAATATCACTATCTAGTGTACGACATATAGAACGTATTGTACATCCTGGTTACATATTGCAGGGTCTCTCCTCCACTCCGGTTAATAATACCGCCATATAGGGGGGAGGAGATGACACCCCATATCAAACCCAGTGACAAACTCAGCTCTGCTACATGAGAACCCCGGTGCATTGTATGTGCACAGCCCGGGTGTTTCACGCGTGTAGTAATCAGTCCATTAACCCCTTCCCCCCTGCAGGGATGTGCCGCAGGTGCACCAGCCCCCTGACCTTCCCTCACACGTCTCGGCTGATTTCTCCCCCCTTGTTCCTTCTGTCTTCGGGCCCCCCTGACATTTTGATAGGGAGGGTTCATTGAGCACAAGGTGGCGGTAATCTATTTGATGGTTGTAATCAGTGGAATTGACCTTTTTAATATTCCTGCGTTATTCATGTAAGTCCCGGAGCGACTGACACCGAGAGACGGAGAGAACGAAGCGTCAGCCCCGGGGCGTCTGAGGTCACCACATCTGGGAGACGGGTCACAGCCCTCACCGAAGAGACAGATCCGGGGTTACCAAATGTGTAGGTGCTGCTCCCTAAAATATAACCATGCAGTGTCTGTATACTACAGTTATACATAGTGCTTACATAATACAGTCATACAGTGCCCATATAATACCATTATATATAGTGCTTACATAATACAGTCATACAGTGCCCATATAATACCGTTATATATAGTGCTTACATAATACAGTCATACAGTGCCCATATAATACCGTTATATATAGTGCTTACATAATACAGTCATACAGTGCCCATATAATACCGTTATATATAGTGCTTAGATAATACAGTCATACAGTGCCCATATAATACCGTTATATATAGTGCTTACATAATACAGTCATACAGTGCCCATATAATACCATTATATATAGTGCTTACATAATACAGTCATACAGTGCCCATATAATACCGTTATATATAGTGCTTAGATAATACAGTCATACAGTGCCCATATAATACCGTTATATATAGTGCTTAGATAATACAGTCATACAGTGCCCACATAATACCGTTATATATAGTGCTTACATAATACAGTCATACAGTGCCCATATAATACCGTTATATATAGTGCTTAGATAATACAGTCATACAGCGCCCATATAATACCGTTATATATAGTGCTTACATAATACAGTCATACAGTGCCCATATAATACCGTTATATATAGTGCTTAGATAATACAGTCATACAGTGCCCATATAATACCGTTATATATAGTGCTTACATAATACAGTCATACAGTGCCCATATAATACCGTTATATATAGTGCTTAGATAATACAGTCATACAGCGCCCATATAATACCGTTATATATAGTGCTTACATAATACAGTCATACAGTGCCCATATAATACCATTATATATAGTGCTTACATAATACAGTCATACAGCGCCCATATAATACCGTTATATATAGTGCTTAGATAATACAGTCATACAGTGCCCATATAATACCGTTATATATAGTGCTTAGATAATACAGTCATACAGCGCCCATATAATACCGTTATATATAGTGCTTACATAATACAGTCATACAGTGCCCATATAATACCGTTATATATAGTGCTTACATAATACAGTCATACAGTGCCCACATAATACCGTTATATATAGTGCTTACATAATACAGTCATACAGTGCCCACATAATACCGTTATATATAGTGCTTACATAATACAGTCATACAGTGCCCACATAATACCGTTATATATAGTGCTTAGATAATACAGTCATACAGTGCCCATATAATAACGTTATATATAGTGCTTTCATAATACAGTCATACAGCGCCCATATAATACCGTTATATATAGTGCTTACATAATACAGTCATACAGTGCCCATATAATACCGTTATATATAGTGCTTAGATAATACAGTCATACAGTGCCCATATAATACCGTTATATATAGTGCTTAGATAATACAGTCATACAATGCCCATATAATACCGTTATATATAGTGCTTAGATAATACAGTCATACAGCGCCCATATAATACCGTTATATATAGTGCTTAGATAATACAGTCATACAGCGCCCATATAATACCGTTATATATAGTGCTTAGATAATACAGTCATACAGCGCCCATATAATACCATTATATGTAGTGCTTACATAATACAGTCATACAGTGCCCATATAATAAGTTATATATAGTGCTTTCATAATACAGTCATACAGCGCCCATATAATACCGTTATATATAGTGCTTACATAATACAGTCATACAGTGCCCATATAATACCGTTATATATAGTGCTTAGATAATACAGTCATACAGTGCCCATATAATACCGTTATATATAGTGCTTAGATAATACAGTCATACAGTGCCCATATAATACCGTTATATATAGTGCTTAGATAATACAGTCATACAGTGCCCATATAATACCGTTATATATAGTGCTTAGATAATACAGTCATACAGTGCCCATATAATAAAGTCATACAGTGCCCATATAATACAGTCATACAGTGCCCATATAATACAGTCATACAGCGCCCATATAATACAGTCATACAGTGCCCATATAATACAGTCATACAGCGCCCATATAATACAGTCATACAGCGCCCATATAATATGGGGGTGTATCATTTTGGTGCATTTCATTTCTCATCATATCTTCTCTAGGCTTCTCCTGGAGGGGATCCCCCAGGGCTGGTCTCCTGCTGCCCCCCTGTAATTCTGCACAGTATCCTCCTCAGACACCAGTGTGGTCATCCTGCTACATGGGGGACACTTCTCTGTCCTGTCTGCAGCTCCACTCACTTCTCTTCTATCCTGCTACAAGGGGACACTTCTCTGTCCTGTCTGCAGCTCCCACTCACTTCTCTTCTATCCTGCTACACGGGGACACTTCTCTGTCCTGTCTGCAGCTCCCACTAACTTCTCTTCTATCTTGCTACACAGGGGACACTTCTCTGTCCTGTCTGCAGCTCCCACACACTTCTCTTCTATCTTGCTACACAGGACACTTCTCTGTCCTGTCAGCAGCTCCACTCACTTCTCTTCTATCCTGCTACACAGGGACACTTCTCTGTCCTGTCTGCAGCTCACACTCACTTCTCTTCTATCCTGCTACATTGGACACTTCTCTGTACTGTCTGCAGCTCCACTCACTTCTCTTCTATCCTGCTACACGGGGACACTTCTCTGTACTGTCTGCAGCTCCACTCACTTCTCTTCTATCCTGCTACACGGGGACACTTCTCTGTACTGTCTGCAGCTCCACTCACTTCTCTTCTATCCTGCTACACGGGGACACTTCTCTGTACTGTCTGCAGCTCCACTCACTCCTCTTCTATCCTGCTACACAGGACACTTCTCTGTACTGTCTGCAGCTCCACTCACTTCTCTTCTATCCTGCTACACAGGACACTTCTCTGTACTGTCTGCAGCTCCACTCACTCCTCTTCTATCCTGCTACACGGAACACTTCTCTGTACTGTCTGCAGCTCCTACACACTTCTCTTCCATCCTGCTTCTCTCCTATCTATCTATCTATCTATCTCCTATCTATCTATCTATCTATCTATCTCCTATCTATCTATCTATCTCCTATCTATCTATCTCCTATCTATCTATCTATCTATCTATCTGCAATCTATCTATCTATCTATCTATCTATCTATCTATCTCCTATCTATCTATCTATCTATCTATCTCCTATCTATCTATCTATCTATCTATCTATCTCATATCTATCTATCTATCTATCTATCTATCTATCTATCTATCTATCTATCTATCTATCTATCTCCTATCTATCTCATATCTATCTATCTCCTATCTATCTATCTATCTATCTATCTATCTATCTATCTATCTCCTATCTATCTATCTATCTATCTATCTATCTATCTATCTATCTATATATCTATCTATCTATCTATCTATCTCCTATCTATCTATCTCATCTCTCTTATTCATTTATTTATCTAATAAAATCAGATCTTTCTTGTATCTATCAATCCTCTCTCGATCTTATGTCACTGCTGATACAGGAATTTCTTTTATTCTGTTTTCAGCTTTTCTGTGAAAATTTTTATAGTTTTAATAGTTTTCTCCATCTGCACAAAAAGTTGGATTTTTTTTTCGTCTTCCTCACAACTTTCCATAATGTAGTACAATGGGGGCCATTAGTCTCTGCTAAGTTATGAAGACCGGCTAGGAAACTGTCTACAATGGACATCGGTCCCTACTGCCCCCTACAGGAGAAGTTGCAGCGCGGCGCCTGAGGCGGGGGGAGGGGTGGATGTTACTTTGTATCAGTTTTTCTGAAGTTCCATTTCTATCAGCAGAAAGTGACAAAAGATATTTTATATTTACTTGTTTTTTTATAATTTTTTTTTCTTCTTTAATTGGGTTTGTGTAAAGATCTTTGTGCGGCGCAGACGGAGATGAAAGCGGCGGCGGCAGGAATGGCGCACCTTCACTTCTGTCATCTCCACAAAGACTCGGGGAGGAGGCGCCAGCACAGATGAATGATTTTAATTAGGGCCGTCTGAACGGGAGGAAGATTATGCTAATGAGACGCCGCTTTTAAGGAGCTTATTTAAAAATTAATTTTTTTTTTTAAATAAATAAATACCTCAGAATTTCATAAAATGTCCCAAAATAATAATAATTATCAGACAGGAATTAGGAGGAACATTCAGAACTTAGTAAGAGGGAGCCGCGACCTGGCGTAAGGAGGAGGCGGGCAGCGAGATTAGCGAGGGGGCGGATCCTGCAGGCGACAGATTATTCTCTAGACAGGAAGTCTATAAATCTCTTCTTCACTTTTGGAATTTTTTAAAAAGCTTTTTTATGAATTTAAATATAATGGGGCAGATGTATCTTAGGCTACTTGTACATTGCCTTATGCTCGCCCGGCCGTAGCCTGGCAGCACCCAAGAGGGGAGTAACAGTGAGTGCTGCTCATCCCTCCCCTCTTCATAGTGATGCACAGCACCCGGCACGGGGAAAGATAGAACAGATAACTAAAAATATAACTTTTTATCATTTTTATGTTCAGAATAAAATAGATCTACATATTAGGGTGGAATATGGCACATATCTGGGTAGAGTCTATATATTTAGGCTGAGCGGGCACATATTTGGGTGGAGTCTGGCACATATTTGGGTGGAGTCTCATATATTTGGGTGGAGTCTGGTACATATTTGGGTGGAGTCTGGCACATATCTGGGTGGAGTCTGGCACATATTTGGCTGGAGTCTGGCACATATTTGGCTGGAGTCTGGCACATATTTGGGAGGAGTCTGGCACATATTTGGGTGGAGTCTCATATATTTGGGTGGAGTCTGGCACATATTTGGGAGGTGTCTGACACATATTTGGGAGGAGTCTGGCACATATTTGGGAGGTGTCTGGCACATATTTGGGTGGAGTCTGGCACATATTTGGGTTGAGTCTGGCACATATTTGGGAGGAGTCGGACACATATTTGGGAGGTGTCTGGCACATATTTGGGAGGTGTCTGGCACATATTTGGGTGGAGTCTGGCACATATTTGGGTGGAGTCTGGCACATATTTGGGAGGTGTCTGACACATATTTGGGAGGAGTCTGGCACATATTTGGGAGGTGTCTGGCACATATTTGGGTGGAGTCTCACATACTTGGGTGCAGTCTGGCACATATCTGGGTTGAGTCTGGCACATATTTGGGTGCAGTCTGGCACATATTTGGGTTGAGTCTGGCACATATTTGGGTGGAGTCTGGCACATATTTGGGTGGAGTCTGGCACATATTTGGGTGCAGTCTGGCACATATTTGGGTGCAGTCTGGCACATATTTGGGTGGAGTCTGGCACATATTTGGGTGCAGTCTGGCACATATCTGGGTTGAGTCTGGTACATATCTGGGCGGAGTCTGGCACATATTTGGGTGGAGTCTCACATACTTGGGTGCAGTCTGGCACATATCTGGGTTGAGTCTGGCACATATTTGGGTGCAGTCTGGCACATATTTGGGTGGAGTCTGGCGTGTATCTGGGTTGAAGGTGACATGTATTTGGATGCAGTCTGACACATCTACTTTGACACATATTTACTGGTAGGAGATAATAGTTACAATTAGATACAATGTAGAAACCATCCGGTAACAATGACCTGAAACACTTGGTAATACCTGATGTCCCCCTTTAAGCAGTGTCCTCCCCAGAGCTGCAGGTCGCACCCTGTACACCCCGATGTGGCTGCAGTGTATCGCCCCCTCTCTCCGCAGCACATTGCGCACTGATCACCAGAGAGGGCACCGGATGCCGGATGGGTAATTCTCACCGAGGAGCTGAACCCACTTTTATTGTCACTATGGATTTTTTTTCCGGCTTTAATTTTTTGTGTTTTGCCGGCTGTCAGCGCGGCCATGCTCTGTCAGGTTTTGAGCTTAAAACAAGGAAAAGAAAATGAGCTTGAAATTGCAGCACAGAATCCCAAATGAAGGCAGGCGGGAGGCCCCGGTGCCAGCGGGCGAGCCTGCCAGACGCCCCGATACACCTCGCTTCTCTACAACCCTCCAGCTTTTGTTCTCTCTATTCGCTGCCTTTGTCACATTGTCTCAATAACAGCACTTTAACCCCTCGCTTGCCAATACATGGTTCAAAGATGGCTGTTAAAGGGATTTACCCACCTACCTGCCTTGCCCAGTAGCTCCCATTCCTGTCCCTTCACTTACTACCATAGTATCCCCCTGTATACATCCCTGTAGAGCAAGGGGGGCAATTAGTCATCAGGGGGCTCTTATCCTCTTTGCATCAAACAGTTATATTAAAGGGGTTGTGCCGGCATTTGTGACGGTGACACTGATTCACCACTATCTATATATATAGGCATTACAGGTGCAGCCCCCATTCGCTCAATCCCATGAGAGCAGCAGATAGTCCATGGATGGAGCTGTTTGCCCATAGGGGTTGTTGCATTCCCACCAATCACCTACTAAGGATCTATCCTATAGAAAGGTTCTACGTAATCTATGATCTTCAGTTACTGACTCCCCCTGGTATGTCCTATGGTCTATTGATCATGTGTTTGCCAAGATTTGGTGAAAGTTATGTGTAAATTAGGTAATATCTGCCATCAGATGAAGAAGTTGCATCTTTCCCCGTCTTGTTATCTCCCATGAGACATCCAGACGCCGCGCTCCATCCTAACGATGATCTGGTGGTGGAGTCGCTCGTCTCAAGTTTGTGCTGAGAGTTAATTTTGCAGCCATTTGTGATCCCCCACCTGTGAATCATCTTATTACCCATCCATCCCGGTATTATCTCCTCTCTCCCAGCGCTCTCAGCCGCGGGGGTTCTAGAGCAATTTTCCCCACATCGGTGTACAGAGACAATTTATATCTCTAAGTGGAGAGAGCTCGTAGACGTGGCTGGATATGGAGCTTATGTGGAGCTAAGATACTAAACGACTTCACAGCCCGGATATTTACACGTCCTGCAGGAGACGCGGCCGCGGACGCCATCTCCACCGCAACGAGAGAAGATTGAGGCCAAAAAAAAATAGGAAGAAAGAAAAAAAAATCCTGTGTTCTGCATTTCTCTCCATCTCGCTCAGCAGAAGACGTCTTCCTAGGAGCTCCACCAGCTTACATCGGGAAAATAAACTGAGTTTACGAGCAACATTGAAAGATTAAAGGTTTCTATCCTCAATACCTGCACCGCTCCGGAATCAGGATAATATGCTTTTTATGTTGTCGCTTTAGATGAAATCCTTTGCAAATCTCCGGGAAGCTAAGCTGAAAAGTCTGATGAAGTGGTTGGACATAAAAAAAAATAAAAATATCCTAGAAGTTTAGAAACTTTGGAGAGTGCGCAAAGTTGGGAAGACAAGAACAATGTATGAAAGGATTAACTCAGAAGTGTGATCCGACACTTCCAAAAAGCTGGAAGAGGAAGTCATGGCCATCCAGATATTGAATTATTACAGGGCAGTCATTCAGGTTACTGCATATTATACATGGGTGGTCTAGAGAAGCCATTTGCACACAGTGGTTTCTCTTTCTGGACCATTGAGGCCGGGGTGCACCAGATGAGCTGAGCCTTTTGCCTCAGGCAGCACCACCAGCAGCAAGATGGAAGCGTATCATGGATGCTGCCTGATACAAAGCAGAACTTTATACCTGGAAGCTTTCTGGGTCTTCTCACCCGACTTCTGTGATGACATGCCGAAGTGATGAGTGACCTTCTTCGAGAGTCAATGGCCCACATTTACTAAAGCCCCTGTGCCAGTTTTCTGTCGGACTTTGCACGTTCTTTTTAGTGCAAACTGCTTGCACATGTATTTATAAAACGCCTGAGACACATTTATGGGGCATGCAACACAGAATTCTGCACTGAAATGGGTGTTTAGGTGCTCAGTCGGACCGTGCACCACATTTATCATGCTGTGTCCGACAAAATTGTGTCACATGCCCCATTTTAAAGGTGCATCAAAAAAAAAAGTTGGTGCACTCTCTAGATGGGGTGCAGTGGGCTCCAGATGAAGAACGTGCAACACATTTCATGAATCTGGCGCCCTGTGCACCCTCTACAGGCAAACTGTAGTTTGCACTAGTTTTGATAAATGTGGGCCAATGGATGTAGTGTCCAACGACACCATTTGTGGGACTTCAAGCACTGATTGGCTAATGTAACGTGCAAAACCATCACTGGAAACCAATAAACAGAGACTGATTTTTGAGAAGTATGTAGTTGGTGGTGGGTAATAAATAACCATTTATAATACTGGAGTCTTCTCATGTGTTTGGGGGTCTTTGGGACCTGTCTATAGTACCTTGCACCCCCTATAGCTACATCCCTAAAATATTAGTCTTGAGTGTTAATCCATCTTAGACAAAACTTTTTGCATTCTTTTTTTCTCATTATCTCGACTGTTTTTAAGACTCGTCGAAGTCATTTAGCAATTACCGATCTGCCGAGTTTGCATTATTTTTCTCTTCATCCCTAATGACAATGAAATACATTTTAATATTCAGGATTATAATGTTCTGATGTTGGATTCTTGCTTTGCAGCTCCACTTAGTGGTGTTACTCTTGCCATAAAACCCGTTTTTTTCTGACAATGAGCTTTTTCATACTGACCAGGCTCCACGTCAGGCTGAGGCTCCTTGGACTTATATCGGGGATGGTGCTCTCCATCTTACATCAGTGCACAGAGGAGATGGCTGCTCGACGAGGACCAAAGTTGGTGCCATTTTGTCACTCAGGATGGAAGCTTAGGTTTTTTTTCCTTCTCACCCCTTTGTTTTTGAACTATATAGTTTCTTACAGAAAGGACTTCCCCCCATTTTGTCCCTGAGATAGGACCTCTAACAGTCATATTACTTCATAGACAAGTTAGTTATTGGCTCCACACTAAGCCCAATATCAGTTTGTCTTCCTCTAAACCCTAAGACCCAATGTTTGTGATATTGATAGACTTTTTGGTATTCCAATTGGCCGCTCTTATATTTGGTTATTCATACAGATAAAGATCTATTGGCATCACCGCAAATATCCTCTAAAATTGATGCCAAATGTACCTTTGATGGACAATGAATGATGGACAATGGAGCTTATTTACTAAGGGTCCCGCCGCCGCACTTTCCTTGGATATTCCTACATTTTTAGGGATTGCGCCGCTTGGACTGGTATTTGCAGGGGGATTTTGGTGAACGTGATTGGATTTTGGCACAATCACACCGACTTTCATGAAACAGAAAGCGGGGGGGGGGGGGGGTTGGTTGCCGTCGGACGATCCGACGGATTGGGACTGAGCACAGGATTTAACTTTAGAATTGTGTCTCAAGACATGCACTTACATACACCGGGAAGAAGAAGGTGAACTCCAGCGGACCCGAGTGGGGAAGCAACACATGCAGGATAACGGGCGCACAATCTTATTGAATCGCGGCACAGTGCATCGTCGTCGGACAATGCACTTTCGGGAACTCCTCTGGACTGGATAAGTAAATGTGCCCCAATGTACATTGTTATAAACTACAGATTTACGTGACATCATTGCTATGGGAGCTGGAATCTTGTGTATCTCTGCATTAGGCTACGAAGCTGAGAGCGGCGCTGGGATCTGAACCATGTAGGTAAGTGCTGATGCGCATGCGCAAGATTCCAGGTGCCACATATGTGATATCATGACAGATAGGGAGAAGTAACGGGAGTTAATATTTGGCAAAATGGACCATCCATCATTATTAAGTTAGTGTCTCAGTGTAGGGGGGTGTTTGGAAATCCAAATTCAAGAAAATTTGATGAATTGAAGGAAAAGTGGACACAGCATGATCTGTGGAGAGGAAGTCTGAGAAGATTGCACAAGAAATCACTCAATGGAAGGATGAGAAAACAAACACGTCAAGAGTAAGAAGTGCCAGAACAAATAATATGTTTACTCAGACAGAGGCTTCGGGGGAAGACTGTACCGCAAATGGAGATAGGCTTTAAATAAGAAAATTATGAAAACATCTACTTCATTGCATTATTTGCTTTTTTTGTGGATGGTGTTTGTATAACTCCAGCCAAGAATGTGGATCATCGGCTCGAAGAATTTCTCACTTAAGTAAAGCAGTGACACAGACTCTGCACATCTCGCTCCGAGCAACACCTAGAAAATGGTGATCAGCAAGCGTAGCCAATCAGCCTCCTACTCGACTGGATGTCCTGCCATGATCAGGAAGCCTACAGCTACACAAGAGGAGATAATTCCCCAGAACACAAATTCATTTCCGCTCCTGGAACATGTTCTGTTATAGTAATTATGCTTTTTAGTAAGATCAATTCTTAGGTTCTAGGAGGAATACATTAAAATGTCAGCAGCAGAGGACACAAAGGCATAGAAGAACCTTTGATTTTAAGGAGGCCTGTCAGTTGTCCCATTCTGCCCTGTCAATGGGTATTTATAGGTGTACCTAGGCTATAGGGAAAATCTCTTGACTTTACCCTAGTCTTGAATGTATGTAGCATAGTTGAGACAGAGTGTTTGTGTGTTTAGGAAACTGTGTTTGTGTGGTTGTGTATTTAGGGACTAGTGTCAGGCATCTACAAGAGAACCAGTCGATCCTGTGGTGAGCCCAAGTGCTAATCCCATGATTGACCATAGAGGGCAATACAATATGGAGGCCATTTGGGTATATTTTCTAGGGTTTGATGAAGGGTGGCCCATCTGAATGTTCAGCCTACACGCTAAGGCTACACAAGGTGAAAATGCTCCCTCTACACGTGGCAAGGGCAAAATCAAAGGGTCGTTTTCCTGCAGATCTGCATGGATTTCTATAGCATTTTGAAGCTTTAATATTGAAAAGTTAAAATCTGGGCAGTGGGAGAAATTATCTTATTCCCCTTCCAGATGCTTTAGTACATACAGACATGGGAGCTAAGTGAATTTGTAGAGGCTAATTGTGTGTCCCTGACCTTAGGGTTAGTTAACACACACACAAATCTTTACAGCACAATTCACATGTAACATTTTTGTTGCCAATTTTCTGCTGATTTGCCACATATTTCATTTTATGCATATACAAGGATGATAATGTGTGGACAGAATTGACATTCTACTTTCTGCAATGCTTAAAATTTTTAAGTGTCGATTTTGTCTACAGAGAAGGGAAAATATTTATTTTAAATGAAAATATGAAATCCCCAAAAAATCCACAGCGATTCCCTTGCATGTGAACTTACTTTTAACCCACCTTAAAATTGATTGTCAGCTCCTACTGTGGACAAGGAGGGTATCTTTTACTAGAAACTTAAATAGGGAATTTTTGAATTTTTTTTTAAGGAAACCTGACTGAACTAAAGTTAACCTAATGTGGAGGAAAGGCTCCCACAATATCAAAGATCTTTGTCATAGTAGCAATATAGAGCAACAGTATAGAGACAAGAGTGACAATATCCCTATGGCAGCTTCTAAAGGAAATCTGTGTAGTTTCCTATGTTTTAGTGTAAGATGAAGACATTTCAAGAATTGATGAATGAAATTAAAGTGTTTACAGAATGAATCCAAGGTGAAGTGAACATACATTTTCTTGTTTTGACATATTGGGGGTCATTTACTAAACATCATTCACGTTTTCCCGACGTGTTACCCGAATATTTACGATTTGCGCCGATTTTCCCTGAATTGCCCTGGGTTTTTGGTGCACGCGATCTGATTGTAGCGCATCGGTGCCAGCATGCACGCGACGGAAATCGGGGGGCGTGGAAATGTGTTGCGAAAATTACACTTACCTTCACTAGGTATTGGCCGGTGAATTTCAGGGCATTCCAGCGCGCCTCCGGGGAACTTCAGCGCAGCAGCGCCACCTGGTGGACGGCGGAGGAACTACCTTAGTGAATCCCGGCCGGACCCGAATCCACCGCAGAGAACGCGCCGCTGGATCGCGAACGGACCGGGTAAGTAAATCTGCCCCATTGAATACATTTTACAAGGAGCTATGCTCATTTGCAATTTTACAAATTAGATTTTCGCTTTTTGTGTTCCTGATCTGTATTGGATCCATTAAAGATGATTGAGGGAGAAAGGGGAATCCCAATTTAAGCCTCTATTTTCTTAGATGTAGGAGATATAGTTTCTTTGTAGAAAACAGCCACAATATGCAAAAAGACAAAATGGAAAACCTAGAAACTCATAACTTTTCCGTTTTTAAAATATAACTTTTCTAAAATCTTTTTAAAAATCTTTTTAGTTGTAGTTTATGATGTTAGAAACTTATATAAAAAAAAATTGTAATTTTTGCATTCTTACACTTATGATACCAGAATGTATCAAAATTTTTTAAGAATCAAAATTAATTCAGTAAAAAAAATACATCAAATTTGAAAGGTTTATATTTCCTTGTTTCTTGTATGTAAAAGCAACATCAGATCAAAGTGTAAAATCCTAAGATTTAGTCACAAGGGACTATTATTAGAGCATTCAGGAAAACATATGGCTCATCTCATGGGAATCCTGACGTCTCTCATACTAAGCTAATATCTGACCTTCCGGCTGATTTATTATTTCTTTGACTCACTGGAACTATCTTGGTTCATGATGATGTGATGATGATCACCATAAAAGAGGTCACATTTATAGGCTTCACAATGAGATTTATATTCTTTCATTATTTTATATAAAGCTTTTAAGGATTTTAAATGTTTGAAAAGGTCATGAATACAGCATATTGCCCATTATTATGGCCCTGACCAATTACAGAGATTACACTCAGTGCTCTATCTGCAGACAGGAAGTCATAGGACATGGGTCAAAAGAGTAAGTAGAGATACAGTCCTGTGTAGCACTCAAGGAATAGAGGGTGCGGGGAAAAGCCCAGGTCAGAATAGGCACGACATACGTTTGTAGTGACTTGACATGCAGTGGTTAGGACTTCATGCAGAATAAATACAAATAAGAGGTAACAGGAAGTAATTATAAACCAGAAAGAAACGGCTAAGGCAAACATCATAGTTGTAGGAGTAGGAACTCTGTGCTCAGGCACCTTCCTAAGTAGAAATTAACTAGTATGTGAATCGAAGTTCACTGCATACAACCGCAGATCACTACCCATGGAGAAATAACAGTTAAGAAGTGGTTAACCTTGACACTGATCGCTGATGTCGACAATGATGTAGGGGAGGTCAGAGGACAAGTCAAGGTCAGGATAAGCAAAGTACTTTTGTAATAGTAAAGCTACATTCACACTACCATATGGGGGACGTATATATGGCTGACGTAGATATGGGCAATATACGTCCCCCATAGACGGCGTTGGGCGCACAGCACCCAACGGGAGCGGTACGGTGCCGCACACATGCGGCACCGTACCGCTCCGTATCCCGGAAAAATATAGGACATGTCCTATCTTTCTCCGTAGTACGGCGCCGTGCGCCATATGTTCCTATGGCGAGGGGCGGGGGTGAGTTGCCTTAAACCAGCTGGAAACTTAATGGAAAGTGATGGAAGCCAAAGGGAAGAGGTAAGTATTGGTACCAGTGTCTTCCAGCCCGACAGTAAAATACATTTCTCATAGAATCAATTTAAAAAAAAAAAAATTCCAGTTTTGAAGGGCTCTGTTTATGTAGCCAATGTCATTAGCAAATCTTCTAAGCCTCTAATTACAAGTTGTGTATTTCCCTGCCCCCGGTGTGAGATATCTCCTGTACAAACCAGCCTCCACCTGCGCAGTCCTGTGCGCCCGGCCATCTTTGTAGGCTCTTCTTATCAGTTGTCATTGTTCCGGATGCTCCCATAATCCATGTGTAGGCTCTTCCCAACACTGTCCGGCTCCGCATTTATCCTATCTAATGCCATAAAAATGCGTAATTAATTACTAAATGCTTCCGTTGAGCCGTGCAATTTGTCAAGTCGGGTTGTTAATAGAATTAAGCTTTTTATCAGTGATTAGCAAAAGGAGGTATAAAAAAATTAATTATGGAATTGTATGGCTTCTTGGTTCAAAGCCAGGTTTCGGATTAAATGTTTGATAAAGGTTTATTTTCTCCAGAACATATTAGAGAAGGTGTTTACTGCTCCTTCATTAACTGTTTCCTGGGGAAATTAAAGCAGAAAATTCTAGGGTCTTGGACCATCTATAACGGATGCTAAAGGACATCACAACATCACGATTGACCTTGTTGGTGTGTTGGATAAATTGTGGAGAACAACTCTAAGAGGGACAATCCTGATTTTTGTTATTCCCTATCCACATAATAGGGTTTAATGGTCTAATTCGCAATCAGGGGATAGATAACAATTCCTCCTAATTGATGGAGCGGCAGGTCAGTCATGGATCCTGATGCTCCATTGATTGTCTATAGGACTGGCACTCATCTATCTCTGCTACTATACAAGTGTCCAACGTAACCGAACCTCACACCTGCTTTATAAGTAAGGAGCTGTTACTTTAATGTATTCAGACTACCTGGTGACTCTTTCTTCTCCAATTCTGTGTCCAATTCTGTCCCTGTGTAGCTTCTGCTGTGGTTCTGTTGTATTTAGCAACTGTTCATACCTTCCTAAGTTATTAATGATCCAAATCTCTGACATCTGGGTCATTTCCTAGAACTTTTTTATGACCCAGGTTTGTATTTTTATGTGAACAGTTAAAATTTGGGTAGAAGAGGACAGGGGCCACACTATGTGAGGGGGAGGAGGACAGGGACCAGAATGTGAATTACGGAGAAGAGGGGCCACAATATGAGGGGAAGGAGGAGAGGGGCCACAATGTTAGGGGGAAGAGAGGGGCCACAATGTAAGGGGGGCGGGAGGAAAGGAGCCACAATGTGAGCAGTAAGAGGAGAAGAGGGGCCACAATTTAAGAAGGAGGAGAAGGGCCGCAATTTAAGAGGGAGGAGGAGAGAAGCCACAATGTGAGCAGGAAGAGGAAGAGAGGGGCCACAATGTGAGTGGGGAAGGAAAGAAGCCGCAATGTGAGGAGGAGGATCGGGGCCACAATGTGAGAAGGAAAAAGAGGGGTCCCGATGCAAGGGGGAGGAGAGGGGCAACAGCGTGATAAGGAGGAGAGGGGCCACAATGTGATAAGGAGGAGAGTTACCACAATGTGATAAGGAGGAGAGGGGCCACAATGAGATGAGGAGGAGAGGGGCCACAATGAGAGGAGAAGGGAAGCCACAATGTGAGGAGGAGAAGGAGAGGGGCCACAATGTGAGGAGGAGAAGGAGAGGGGCCACAATGTGAGTAGGAGAAGGAGAGGGGCCACAATGTGAAGGGAAGGAGGAGAGGAGCCACAATATAAGGAGGAGGAGAGGGGACACAATGCAATAAGGAGGAGAGGGACCACAATGTGAGGAGGAGAAGGAGGGACCACAATGTGAAGGGAAGGAGGAGAGGAGCTACAATGTAAGGAGGAGGAGAGGGGACACAATGCAATGGTATCATAAACTGCTTTCTACCCAAAACAATTCTGACTGTCATTGGCCAATTTTGGCTAAAATGAATCTTGGGCGTTTCACTTAGCTCTCTCATTTATTCATATCCCTTCAACTTTTGCAAAACTACCTCTTCCCTCATGCCCTGGCAACCACAAATTCTCAGGATACAATGGAAGTCTAACAAAAAGTCTAACAAAAGATGTAGATTGTTGTAGTAGAGGTCAGAAGGACGTACATTTCTTGAGGTGTTGATCTGTTATTGTTCTAGGTAGAACATTTCAAGGTGGACTCTTCATAGAAAAATGACTGATTATTACTGTCCGTCTGAAGACAAACTAAATCTTGTTCCTGAATAACAAGCCGTGAAAAAAAGAACACAAAAAGAAGCAAATTGTTGGTCCGACCCTCATTGACATTCGCGGTGCGTTTTGCTCTTACGTGATGGAAGTTGTTGATAGAATGTGATAATTTATTCCGGAATATCTGACCTCGTTTAATCCTGTTGGTTCCTCTCATACAAACATTCCGTGCGCTCCCTTATTATTACCACAGTAACGAGGAGTACAAAAACACACAAGCCGAAAAAAAATAAAAACTCCTCGCACGGCCGCAACGTGCTGGGTGTCAGCGTGTTAATAAGTGAATCATTTGGCCTTTTAACATCTTAGAAACTTAAGACTTTCTAATCTTTGGAAGTCGTCTGCAGCAAAATGTAATTAATTTAGATTTTTGCCTGCGATGAATCTTTAATGCTCCTGGGAAGCCACCTGCAGGCGCCATTCATTACCAGCCTCCTCCTCCCTCCACTTACATTTTACGAGACGTGTTTTGTACAATTAAGTAACATATTTTTATAGTTTGTCTCAAACTGTAAACTTTGCTTTTAGGATAAGTGAACAAGTGGAAACAAGTCGGCTCCGAGAACGGGCAAAGTACTGGGTTTATGGAGAAATCTCAAGAGGCAGCACTTACTGATTCCGGCACAGTTGGAAGTTTTTCACTTGTACCAACCATTCCTGAGCAACCATTACCAAAAGTTTTAGCTTCCTATATGCTAATTAGTTTATCTACTGTCAGGTGGGTAGTCCAGGGGTGGAGAAGATAAACAGAAGCACCAAGCTTACAGTAAAGATCCAAATCTAATGGCACCAATTGCTTGGAGAAAAAAATTTCAGCTGGGCCAGAATCAGGGAGATGGAATCCATCAAAGGATGCAAAGAAGTGATTTTGGAGATAGGAGAAGGTCATTCCCTCTTTTAATGAGTTTTCAGGACTAAAGTGTTAATAACCTCTCATTGGATACCAGATTAATGGGGGAACACCCAGCCATTATGTGTTTGAAGTCCTGTGTCACTTGTACGGGTGATTTCATGCTTATTGGTCACATTTCTAGATTTTAGTACAGAATTAGCTGCAATACCAAGCACGGCCACTGAATGATATATGGTGCTGTGTTAAGTAAGCAATTAAGAGGCAGCAACGCTCTTCCACTCTCTTTCCCTTATCATTAAGCAGTTGATAAGTTGCAGACCTCTAGCAGTCTGATATTGACGACTTATGTTACCCGATGGATAGGTTAGTGGTGGATAGGGATGAGCGGACCCATTCAGACGCACCACCATTGTCCTAAGGATCTACGTTTCCAGTGATGTCATCATGGAGCAGAGATCCTAAGTCTACATCCTAAGTCTACATACACTAACGTATGGGGGAGGTATATACAGCCGCCATATATATGGCACCGTACCGCTCCGTGCCCCGTAGAAATATAGGACATGTCCTATCTTTCTCCAGCATACGGCGCAGTGGGCTGTATATTCCTATATATAGGAATTCCTCTCCCTGTGTGCCGCTGTGTGCCCACCGTGTTACCGTACGCCGGGCAATGGCCATCTGAGTGTAGCCTAAGGTAAATACCAGTGCCTTTTGAGAGGTGTTACTGGCTGGGTTAAGCCTGGACCTGAAATTGTGTCTGAAATTTGGTTTCAGGAACACAAACCCACGATGTTTAGCATTGAGGTGGTGGTTTCCAAACATTAGTGTCCCTTAGCATTTATTTCGACATTATAGGACGGTTGAGCGGTCTATCCCCTGGGGCAGGAACACTCCGTAGCCTAGTCTTGTACCTAAATATCCTGCCTAGTATGTGTGACTTTATGGGGTCCCCTGTGCCCTCCCCCAGCTTTGCCCCATCAGGTCAGATTGTCGGTGTAAGGCACAATTACATGTGTTTCCCTGGCTATTAGCACATGCGGTGTCGACCCTTGAAGTGTCTACGAGATGTTGATTTAAATAGAATCTTTATGGAAACGTTAATCATTCATGTTGTACATTAATTTCCCCCTGGAGGATGAGACCTTTTATACGATTACTCTATGAATACTTGTATCCATGGCAGGTGATTAATAGCACTGACTCAGTCGTCACAATGTAACTGATCGGAAAGCCTTCATGTCTTTACTGCCTTCCTACTTCTCCCACCACTCACCTATTGCCCTCCTAAATAAGGAAAGAAACAAAACTTTTGGCAAAAATAGACTGATAATGTGATCACAGGCTAAAAAAAAACATGGCCGCCTCTTCTCTCCTCCCGGATTGTGTTTGAAGAATGTTTCTCCATTTTAGCCACAAATTAACATACAGGCAGCCCCCGGGTTACGTACAAGATAGGGTCCCCAGGTTTGTTCTTAAGTTGAATTTGTATGTAAGTCGAAACTGTATATTTTATCATTGTAGATCCAGACAAAAATTTTTTTGCCCCAGTAACAATTGGAGTTTCACAATTTTTTGCAGTAATGGGACCAAGGATTATCAATAAAGCTTCATTACAGACACCTTACAGCTGATCATTGCAGTCTGGGACTATAGTAACATCCAGAGAGGTCACCAGAGGTCACAGGGGGCAGAGGGGTCCGTTTGTAACTAGGGGTCGTCTGTAAGCTGAGTGTCCTTTAGTAGGGGACCACCTGTGTAATCCTCCTTTCCCTAATGTATGAAATGATGCTTCAGAAATTGAAGGCAATGATTAGTTTATCCCTTTAAATAAAACATTTCCCTCCCTTTAAATACAAAAAGGATTGTTTCTCCTCCTGATTCAAATCCAAAAAGTTCTGGAAATTTTACTCCCCTACTACTCTACTTTCTGATCAAAGACATAAATAATTTTGTTCTTCCTCTCGACCCCCAGATTAATCCAAAAAAGCCCGGGAATGTTTTTACTCTATCTATATAGGATGTTTCCTGCTCATTTACCTACCGTTGTCTTTAATTGAAAAATTAAGAAAAATTTCCCTTCCCAGTTATAAGTTTTGACAATCTAAAAAGTTAGAAAATGCCCCTGCTCTCCATCCTACTATTATATAATCCTATATTTTTAGATTTTTTTTTGAAAAAATTTCAGGCAATTTTTTCTTTTAAATCCAAAAAGATCGGAAACCTATGAATCTCCTTTAAATAAAAAAATGAGGATTTTTTTTAATTTGAAATTTATAATCCAAAAACATTTGCAATTTGAATCCACTTATTTTATTTTATCTCCCTATGATTTAACATTTTATTTGAATTCTCATGAAGAGTTGCTTTAATATCTTCTTCTTAAAAAAATAAATCCCTTTTCTTTGTTGTGTCATTTATCAATTGTTCTTCTGTATCAAAAAGTTGCACAATCTCCCACCTCTTATCACCCCATTATAATCTACGGTCACAAGTTAGGCGATACTTTGTTTCTCACTTCTTGTGTTCCATTTGCTTGGTGCATTGTTTTGCTTCTATTTTTGATCCAAAGGTTTGGGAATATTCCTTCTCCATTCACTGCCATAGCTCTACTCTATTTTTATTTAAAAATATATATATTATCCTTTTTCTCCCTATAAACTATGATTGTTTTTGATTCTGAGTCATTGGGTGGTCACTTATTATTAGGCTCCATGGGACAGTTCTATGTGTAATTATAATAATAATTCCTTGATTTATATAACGCACACAGATCACGCAGCGATGCACAGAGCTTGCCAAATCGATCCCTGTCCCCTATGGGGTTCAGAATCTAATCTACTTACCAGTATGTTCTGGAGTGTGGGAGGAAACCGGAGGACCCGGCGGAAACCCATGCACAAAGAGAACATACAAACTATTTGCAGATGTTATAAGTACCAATAAAGATGCCCACTACAATAAATATAATCCCTATACTAACCAAAGGATAAATACCAAAAATAGTATATATAGGACCAAAGCATACCATTACATATTAATAAATTTATTCAATACTTTATTTGCACAATATGGCAATCAAAATTTAAAAACATCTTTAAAAACCACAGAAACAACACAAAATAGGTGGTGGTCAGATCATAGTACAAATATATCCCCCAGTGGGGCATCAAGGTAGGGGATTAGAACAAATGTACAGACAATGGGGCAGATTTACTTACCCGGTCCATTCACGATCCAGCGGCGCGTTCTCTGCGGTGGATTCGGGTCCGGCCGGGATTTAATAAGGTAGTTCCTCCGCCGTCCACCAGGTGGCGCTGCTGCGCTGAAAAGCATCTGAACGCGCCGGAATTCACCGAGCCGGGCTGAGTGAAGGTAAGCGCGTCCTGAGCGACACAATCCGATTTCCTTCGCGCGCATGCCGGCGCCGATGCGCCACAATCCGATCGCGTGCGCCAAAATCCCGGGGCAATTCAGGTACAATCGGCGCAAATCGGAAATATTCGGGTAACACGTCGGGAAAACGCGAATCGGGCCCTTAGTAAATGACCCCCAATATCTTCGCCCAAAGCAGCCCAAAATGCCGACCAATAAGTCATTAGTCCCCAGACCACCACCACAGCACCCCCCCCCCATCTTTGTAGATGCGTGGACCTGGATTGAACTTGAACACAGGACCCCAGTGCTGCAAGGCTGTAGCTCTAACCATCGAGCCACCATGGTGCCCTAATTTTGGAGCTCTGCTGTCCATCACATTCATTAAAGTGGCTTTGGTCCTTTCATAAATGTTCTTATGGTCTATTTTCTGTCTGGGATATATTTTTCAAAAAGTCCCAAAAAAAGTCTCAAAATCCATAAAAAGTCCCAGCACATCCACCAGCAGGGACTGGAGTAACTACGAGACTTTTTTTGGGACTTTTTTTTATGACCCTTCTCTGCTCGGTGATGCACTCTCAGTAGTTCAATGTTTACACCAGATTAATGAAGAGGCAGAAATAGTCCTGTGAGACTTTTTAGCAGTGAAAAGTCTCAAAAAAACCTCAATTCGCTTACTTTGAGACTTTTTTATGCCAAAAAAAGCCCAGGAAAACCAATGATAAATAACCCCCATGTAGTATAAGACAGCAGATCCCGGCACACTATGAGCTCCAGGTCTTCAAACAGAAGCTCCTGACGTTGGGTTTATTTTTGAATTTTCTGTCTACATTTCCCTCTTTTTGTAAACACGGTTTAGTTTCTCTCACGTATTTGATCTTTGTGTCTCTGTGTTAATGGTTCTTCTGGAAAGTTGGTATAAAATATATTCATCTCGGAGAATTAGAATGCGGCGGACTGTTCTTTCTACGCTCCACGCGCTCGAGTGTTTTTCCATTCCTGATGAGAACTGCTTAGTTTTCCTAAGTGTGATTCTTGAGAAGAGAAAATGCATAAAAGATCTTCAATGTTTTCAATGAAAATTGTTCAAAAAAAAAAAACCCCAAATGAAGGCAAAGAGGATTAATATTAGGAGCGCGGTGTGGCTGCTCTTCACTCTTAATCCAACCATAGAAAATAAAATCTGTGATATGATCATCGCTATAATTTGTTTTAGCTTTTAGGATTTTACTAATACTTTTTTGTTATTTTTTAAGTCTTTACTTGTCTTTATTTATGATTATTTGAATTATTAATTTTACAATTATTATCATTATTATTAGTAGTAATTTAACTTATTATTTAACACCAATTTTTTTAATTTTTTTTTTGTTGCAGCAATGGATTTATATCCATCCCGAGGCAGGAAAAATTCACTGTTCTGTAGATGTTTTAGTTGTTTTAGTATTTTTTTTTTGTTAAAAGGCATTAACCAGTCATAGAATTTTCTTCCTCTTTTGGGGGGTAGGGGTGGTGAGTAGGGGATAGAGAGATCACTGACCCAACATACATCAAGTATCACAAGTGTATGCTGTTGTGTGCTCCTCAAAATTAGGAAATTCCAATAAAAAAATTATACTAGATATTTCTCCAAACAAAAACTTTTGGAAACTTTTTGTAATCTTTTTCTCCACCGTTGGTCAACTTTCACCTCTGTATATCTGGAACCAGGATAACAAGATACAGTCTCGTAATGAACACTTATATATGAAGGATTTAAAATGAAAACTTAATTCAAGACTTATCTTAGAGCTACTCCCATGAGCCTCTCCTCTCCTGGAGGGCCCTGGGTATTCAGATGTTGCATAGGAAACATCATCCCCATCGCCCTCTCAAAATCTAGTTTTTATAGAGAACCGCCCATTTAACCTACCTTCATGTGGATCTCCAGAGAAGTCACTTAAATGGGGTTTTCCAGGACATCTACAAAACCCTACAAAAACTAAGTGAACATACTTACCTCGAGCATACTTTCTATTTTTGCCATCTGTGTCTGGCCGGAAAGAGCCACGTAAGCCACAAGGTCACCACTCACTTGAACCAATCTGTGGTCTCCTCATTCTGTCACTTGTGATGGCCTCAGATCTAAAGAAACCCTGAATTGGCCAAAGTTTGTCATGTGACCCCAGCAACTCCCATTGGGCGTGAGTGCCCAAGATAAGTACTGGTGCAACACAACAAACTGGGAGCCAGAGCACGGTAAACACAATTTGGGGCTTTTTATGTCACTCTGCCCTGGCCCTCTCTTAAGGAGTCACTTAATGAGGTTTTCCGAAAATCTGGAAAACCTCTTGGGGGCTGGGGCAAAAAAAAAATCTAACGTATAACATACTTACCCTGCCGGGCTCTCACAGGTGCTTCCAGTTTTCGCTGTCTGCATCCAGTGGAAAGTGTTGGGTGCTCACCAGACTCACTTCAGACCATCTGTGGTCTTCTCAGACCACAGGATGTAACTTGTGATGTCCTCAGGTCCGAGAAGACCCTGAATTGGCCAAAATGAATGTGTTGACCACTGGGCACAGTTGCCGAAGAGCAGAGGAAAGCCAACACAGGGTAACTACAATTCTGGTTGGGTTTTTGTGCCACCCCTGCCTCGGTCCTCAAGTGGTTTATCCGACTTCCCAGAAATCCTCTTAAATGCGGCTACATCCCAATCCGGCCAGTGCCAGACTAATGTAACCATCATTCTGCCCTTCAATAGACAAAAAATTGTGTAAAAAGTTATACCCAGAAGATAAAATGAGCTCCGCAGCCTAATGCATCAAAGCAAAGACAGAAGAAGAAGACATAAAGTCTTGTATTTTCTGGAATTATGTTTATTCACGACAGAAATTCTCATTCTTATATGGGTGTATTATAGTAATATCATAGTAACCGGTCTGTGTATTATAGTAATATCATAGTAACCGGTCTGTGTATTATAGTAATATCATAGTAACCGGTCTGTGTATTATAGTAATATCATAGTAACCGGTCTGTATATTATAGTAATATCATAGTAACCGGTCTGTGTATTATAGTAATATCATAGTAACCGGTCTGTGTATTATAGTAATATCATAGTAACCGGTCTGTGTTAACTATCGCTTTACTAGAGCAATTTGGAATATAATGAATTGGTTGTTATCAGTGAACCGACCATTTTCCTTTCCACTTGTCCCCCAGTGGTGCGTCGTCCCATTGCTACCCGGCCACATAGGGTCCTCCATCACGTCTAATCACTTCTGTTCATATGTAGCTATTGATTTGAGTGTAGAATACGCCGTGGTAACAAGAAGTCATTAAAAAACCAGGCAGACACCAACAATGGCGCCGATAATCACCGGCGCTCATGCGCTGATTAATTGTGTTCTATAACTGAAGAGCGCGTTACTCCCTACAAGACTCAATCACAAGACACCGCAAGACGCCAAGTCCAATGGCCGGATCAATGCTTTACCAAAGTGGACTGATTGTAAGAGCCGGGTACGAGTCCTGCGCTCATCACTCAGCGGCTTATCTGCTATGATGTCACCCCAGGCACCCACCTGCCCACACATGTGCCACTTCCATCGGGAGGCGGAGGTCAATCAATGTTTCATGATCCTATTATGAAGCTATTTTTGTTGGGATTAAAGGATTTTACGGCAACTCACAAAACATGTCCTGATTTGAAGTGCGTTGTATTGACTACGGGCTATTCCTAGAAGGAAAGGGATTTACCACTGTCTGGCTCGAAAATGTATTCAATGGATTACAGAATATTATGAAAATCCATATTTGGAGATGCAGCCTCCAGAGGACACACAAGGTGGTTTGTATCGTACACGGAGTATTGATCTGGGACAGCGGGTCATTACAGACTATGCAATGCGATTCCTTGGGGACGGATAAAGAGGTCGGGCTCTTCCATCGTAATATTTTTACTGCCGATTAAAAATGAAAAATCTATTTAAAATGTCACAAAATTCAATAAAAAAAAATCCACTTGACCCGGTTCTTACTTTCTCTGCAAATAGTTGGCTACAATCATCCTTACATCTGTCACATGGGTCCCTAAAGTACCCGAAGTGTATGTGATGCCCCTAGAGGTTCTTCTAAGATTCACACCTCGGCCTTATCAGACCCAAAAGGTCAACTTTTTAAATGTCTGAATGTCAAATGCTCAATATAAAAGGAACACATGGAATGATAACCATTTAGTACCTTGACAATAAAGACCAAACCAAATGTACATAGTTATGTATAGTCTTCCCTCTAGGTTTCTGCCTTTTAGAGATTTTACTGCTTATTTTTAAACCATTTGCAGACTTGCTCTCTGTTCAGAGCTCAGTAGATGTTACCTGTAAGTATGTGGAGCTGTAAGTTCAGAGCTCAGTAGATGTTACCTGTAAATATATGGAGCTGTATGTTCAGAGCTCAGTATATGTTACCTATAAATATGCGGAGCTGTAAGTTCAGAGCTCAGTAGATGTTACCTATAAATATGTGGAGCTGTAAGTTCAGAGCTCAGTAGATGTTACCTGTAAATATATGGAGCTGTAAGTTCAGAGCTCAGTATATGTTACCTATAAATATGTGGAGCTGTAAGTTCAGAGCTCAGTAGATGTTACCTGTAAATATGTGGAGCTGTAAGTTCAGAGCTCAGTAGATGTTACCTGTAAGTATGTGGAGCTGTAAGTTCAGAGCTCAGTAGATGTTACCTGTAAGTATGTGGAGCTGTAAGTTCAGAGCTCAGTAGGTGTTACCTGTAAATATATGGAGCTGTAAGTTCAGAGCTCAGTAAATGTTACCTATAAATATATGGAGCTGTAAGTTCAGAGCTCAGTGTGTGTTACCTGTAAATATATGGAGCTGTAAGTTCAGAGCTCAGTGTGTGTTACCTGTAAATATGTGGAGCTTTATGTTCAGAGCTCAGTAGATGTTACCTGTAAATATGTGGAGCTGTAAGTTCAGAGCTCAGTAGATGTTACCTATAAATATGTGGAGGTTTAAGTTCAGAGCTCAGTAGATGTTACCTATAAATATGTGGAGCTGTAAGTTCAGAGCTCAGTAGATGTTACCTGTAAATATATGGAGCTGTAAGTTCAGAGCTCAGTGGATGTTACCTATAAATATGTGGAGCTGTAAGTTCAGAGCTCAGTAGATGTTACCTGTAAATATGTGGAGCTGTGAGTTCAGAGCTCAGTAGGTGTTACCTGTAAGTATGTGGAGCTGTAAGTTCAGAGCTCAGTAGATGTTACCTGTAAGTATGTGGAGCTGTAAGTTCAGAGCTCAGTAGGTGTTACCTGTAAGTATGTGGAGCTGTAAGTTCAGAGCTTAGTAGGTGTTACCTGTAAGTATGTGGAGCTGTAAATTCAGATCTCAGTGGATGTTACCTGTAAGTATGTGGAGCTGTAAATTCAGATCTCAGTGGATGTTACCTGTAAGTATGTGGAGGTTTAAGTTCAGCGCTCAGTGGATGTTACCTGTAAATATGTGGAGCTGTAAGTTCAGAGCTCAGTGGATGTTACCTGTAAATATATGGAGCTGTAAGTTCAGAGCTCAGTGGATGTTACCTGTAAATATGAGGAGCTGTAAGTTCAGAGCTCAGTGGATGTTACCTGTAAATATATGGAGCTGTAAGTTTAGAGCTCAGTAGATGTTACCTGTAAATATATGGAGCTGTAAGTTCAGAGCTCAGTGGATGTTACCTGTAAATATATGGAGCTGTAAGTTCAGAGCTCAGTATATGTTACCTATAAATATATGGAGCTGTAAGTTCAGAGCTCAGTAGATGTTACCTGTAAATATATGGAGCTGTAAGTTCAGAGCTCAGTAGATGTTACCTGTAAATATATGGAGCTGTAAGTTCAGAGCTCAGTAGATGTTACCTATAAATATGTGGAGCTGTAAGTTCAGAGCTCAGTAGATGTTACCTATAAATATGTGGAGCTGTAAGTTCAGAGCTCAGTAGATGTTACCTGTAAATATATGGAGCTGTAAGTTCAGAGCTCAGTAGGTGTTACCTGTAAATATATGGAGCTGTAAGTTCAGAGCTCAGTTGAAATTACCCATAAATATGTGGTTTCTTAAGTAAAGTTGTAATTTCAGTGGGTCTAGTGCATGTTACCTGTAAATTTGTTAAGCTACACCTATAAGGACATATCACCTTTGTAGTCAAGTTTATACAAAATCTGAATAGTAAAGATTTGTAAGTTCATAGATCATTTTGTGTTGCTTGTTCAAAATAGAAGGTACCACCAGAGCCAAAAAGACCCCATTGAGTAAATAAGGGTCCATTGGGCTCTGATTTCAGTGCCTGAATTTTTGATGAAATTTGTAATAATGTGAACAGAGCCTCAAAAAGTCCTGCACTGATGACGGAGAACTGTGCAATGTTTATGGGATGTCAATATGTAGGACCGGGCAGGATGTCTTTGCAGTTCTGTTGCTATGGGTTGGCTGATACATAAACACTACAACATATGTTCTATTGGTGCTGTATACATAAAACGGCAGAATCTTTTTACAACATTGTTTCATTTTAGATGCATTAAAGCAAATGAAAGCTTAGTTGTAAAGATGACTGCAGGCGATACACGGCTTCACCCGTCCCTTTAACCCCAGTAGATACACACTTGTCAAGGGTTCCCTTACATGCCTGATATGATGACAGGTGTGTAACATGTGATACATACATTATACACAGTTTTTTTATAAATTGTCATCTAATCAACGGAGGAATTTGTTGCTTGACGAGGTTGATGACAGGAAATCATTAGAATCTGCTATAAATGTATCACCCGGGGGCATTCACAGCTCAGATCCCGGGATACATTGTGTCATATATCCCTTACATGTATAAACATGGGAGAAGATCAAGGTATATAGAAAAGGCAAAGTGGACAAAAAAAAAATAAATAAAAAACTCTCATGAATCCAATTCTGAAAGGTAAGTATTGTATACAAGTCCATTTATCTGGGATATCTGATAACATCAGGAAGACTCACCAATAACACCATAAAACAGGAGAATGCCCATAATACCAGGAAGAGCCCACACATTATATAAATTGTATTATGTAATCATGACAGCACAATCTCCCCTGCACTCACTGAGCCCGGATGGAGGATCGGGGGAATCTCAGAGAAGAATCAGTTAATTATAACAACACGTCTCTAATTAACGGTTCAAATCCGGCACAGAGCTCACTAATGAGTCTAGATAAGAGTCAGGCAATTATACAGCCGGGGCCAATCACAGAGGAGACGCATCTGCAGGGAGGAGATATCAAGATGTAAGGAACCTTGAAGAGTGATCATCATAGAGCAGATCGGACATCACTGTATACTGATCCATAACAGCAACGCATCGCGGATCCAGGAAAATATAACTAACTGCGTCCTGTTATATAGTAGTTATATTCTTGTACATAGGGGGCAGTATTATAGTAGTTATATTCCTGTACATAGGGGGCAGTACTATAGTAGTTATATTCCTGTACATAGGGGGCAGTATTATAGTAGTTATATTCTTGTACATAGGAGGCAGTATTATAGTAGTTATATTCTTGTACATAGGGGGCAGTATTATAGTAGTTATATTCTTGTACATAGGGGGCAGTATTATAGTAGTTATATTCTTGTACATAGGGGGCAGTATTATAGTAGTTATATTCTTGTACATAGGGGGCAGTATTATAGTAGTTACATTCCTGTACATAGGGGGCAGTATTATAGTAGTTATATTCTTCTACATAGGGGGCAGTATTATAGTAGTATTATTCCTATACATAGGGGGCGGTATTATAGTAGTTATATTCCTGTACATAGGGAGCAGTATTATAGTAGTTATATTCCTGTACATAAGGGGCAGTATTATAGTAGTTATATTCTTGTACATAGGGGGCAGTATTATAGTAGTTATATTCTTGTACATAGGGGGCAGTATTATAGTAGTTATATTCTTGTACATAGGGGGCAGTATTATAGTAGTTATATTCTTGTACATAGGGGGCAGTATTATAGTAGTTACATTCCTGTACATAGGGGGCAGTATTATAGTAGTTATATTCTTCTACATAGGGGGCAGTATTATAGTAGTAATATTCCTGTACATAGGGGGCGGTATTATAGTAGTTATATTCCTGTACATAGGGAGCAGTATTATAGTAGTTATATTCCTGTACATAAGGGGCAGTATTATAGTAGTTATATTCTTGTACATAGGGGGCAGTATTATAGTAGTTATATTCCTGTACATAGGGGGTAGTATTATAGTAGTTATATTCTTGTACATAGGGGGCAGTATTATAGTAGTTATATTCCTGTACATAGGGGGTAGTATTATAGAAGTTATATTCTTGTACATAGGGGGCAGTATTATAGTAGTTATATTCCTGTACATAGGGGGCAGTATTATAGTAGTTATATTCCTGTACATAGGGGGTAGTATTATAGTAGTTATATTCTTGTACATAGGGGGCAGTATTATAGTAGTTATATTCCTGTACATAGGGGGCAGTATTATAGTAGTTATATTCCTGTACGTAGGGGGCAGTATTATAGTAGTTATATTCCTGTACGTAGGGGGCAGTATTATAGTAGTTATATTCCTGTACATAGGGGGCAGTATTTTAGTAGTTATATTCTTGTACATATGGGGCAGTATTATAGTAGTTATATTCTTGTACATAGGGGGCAGTATTATAGTAGTTATATTCCTGTACATAGGGGGCAGTATTATAGTAGTTATATTCTTGTACATAGGGGGCAGTATTATAGTAGTTATATTCCTGTACATAGGGGGCAGTATTATAGTAGTTATATTCCTGTACATAGGGGGCAGTATTATAGTAGTTATATTCTTGTACATAGAGGGCAGTATTATAGTAGTTATATTCTTGTACATAGGGGGCAGTATTATAGTAGTTATATTCTTGTACATAGGGGGCAGTATTATAGTAGTTATATTCCTGCACATAGGGGGCAGTATTATAGTAGTTATATTCTTGTACATAGGGGGCAGTATTATAGTAGTTATATTCCTGTACATAGGGGGCAGTATTATAGTAGTTATATTCTTGTACATAGGGGGCAGTATTATAGTAGTTATATTCCTGTACATAGGGGGCAGTACTATAGTAGTTATATTCCTGTACATAGGGGGCAGTATTATAGTAGTTATATTCTTGTACATAGGAGGCAGTATTATAGTAGTTATATTCTTGTACATAGGGGGCAGTATTATAGTAGTTATATTCTTGTACATAGGGGGCAGTATTATAGTAGTTATATTCTTGTACATAGGGGGCAGTATTATAGTAGTTATATTCTTGTACATAGGGGGCAGTATTATAGTAGTTACATTCCTGTACATAGGGGGCAGTATTATAGTAGTTATATTCTTCTACATAGGGGGCAGTATTATAGTAGTAATATTCCTGTACATAGGGGGCGGTATTATAGTAGTTATATTCCTGTACATAGGGAGCAGTATTATAGTAGTTATATTCCTGTACATAAGGGGCAGTATTATAGTAGTTATATTCTTGTACATAGGGGGCAGTATTATAGTAGTTATATTCTTGTACATAGGGGGCAGTATTATAGTAGTTATATTCTTGTACATAGGGGGCAGTATTATAGTAGTTATATTCTTGTACATAGGGGGCAGTATTATAGTAGTTACATTCCTGTACATAGGGGGCAGTATTATAGTAGTTATATTCTTCTACATAGGGGGCAGTATTATAGTAGTAATATTCCTGTACATAGGGGGCGGTATTATAGTAGTTATATTCCTGTACATAGGGAGCAGTATTATAGTAGTTATATTCCTGTACATAAGGGGCAGTATTATAGTAGTTATATTCTTGTACATAGGGGGCAGTATTATAGTAGTTATATTCCTGTACATAGGGGGTAGTATTATAGTAGTTATATTCTTGTACATAGGGGGCAGTATTATAGTAGTTATATTCCTGTACATAGGGGGTAGTATTATAGAAGTTATATTCTTGTACATAGGGGGCAGTATTATAGTAGTTATATTCCTGTACATAGGGGGCAGTATTATAGTAGTTATATTCCTGTACATAGGGGGTAGTATTATAGTAGTTATATTCTTGTACATAGGGGGCAGTATTATAGTAGTTATATTCCTGTACATAGGGGGCAGTATTATAGTAGTTATATTCCTGTACGTAGGGGGCAGTATTATAGTAGTTATATTCCTGTACATAGGGGGCAGTATTTTAGTAGTTATATTCTTGTACATATGGGGCAGTATTATAGTAGTTATATTCTTGTACATAGGGGGCAGTATTATAGTAGTTATATTCTTGTACATAGGGGGCAGTATTATAGTAGTTATATTCTTGTACATAGGGGGCAGTATTATAGTAGTTATATTCTTGTACACAGGGGACAGTATAATAGTAGTTATATTCCTGTACATAGGGGACAGTATAATAGTAGTTATATTCCTGTACATAGGGGGCAGTATTATAGTAGTTATATTCCTGTACATAGGGGGCAGTATTGTAGTAGTTATATTCTTGTACATAGGGGGCAGTATTATAGTAGTTATATTCCTGTACATAGGGGGCAGTATTATAGTAGTTATATTCTTGTACATAGGGGGCAGTATTATAGTAGTTATATTCCTGTACATAGGGGGCAGTATTATAGTAGTTATATTCTTGTACATATGGGCAGTATTATAGTAGTTATATTCCTGTACATAGGGGGCAGTATTATAGTAGTTATATTCCTGTACATAGGGGGCAGTATTATAGTAGTTATATTCTTGTACATAGAGGGCAGTATTATAGTAGTTATATTCTTGTACATAGGGGGCAGTATTATAGTAGTTATATTCTTGTACATAGGGGGCAGTATTATAGTAGTTATATTCCTGCACATAGGGGGCAGTATTATAGTAGTTATATTCTTGTACATAGGGGGCAGTATTATAGTAGTTATATTCCTGTACATAGGGGGCAGTATTATAGTAGTTATATTCTTGTACATGGGGGGCAGTATTATAGTAGTTACATTCCTGTACATGGGGGGCAGTATTATAGTAGTTACATTCCTGTACATGGGGGGCAGTATTATAGTAGTTATATTCCTGTACATAGGGGGCAGTATTATAGTAGTTATATTCCTGTACATAGGGGGCAGTATTATAGTAGTTATATTCCTGTACATAGGGGGCAGTATTATAGTAGTTATATTCCTGTACATAGGGAGCAGTATTATAGTAGTTATATTCCTGTACATAGGGGGCAGTATTATAGTAGTTATATTCTTGTACATAGGGGGCAGTATTATAGTAGTTATATTCTTGTACATAGGGAGCAGTATTATAGTAGTTATATTCTTGTACATAGGGGCAGTATTATAGTAGTTATATTCCTGTACATAGGGGGCAGTGTTATAGTAGTTATATTCTTGTACATAGGGGCAGTATTATAGTAGTTATATTCCTGTACATATGACCTCTGCTGGTGTTATCCCTGTGATATGATTCTTGGGATTAGTTATACTGTAACTTTGTACCTGTAGTGATTGTTATCCGTATACCCTCTGTATATATCCGGGGATCTGTATCTCCGGTGTTTGTCCATGTGTTGCCGGGGGATTTCTCGGTTTGTATATCGGTGACAGCTCATTAGACTCTTTCTGTCTTCTTGTGTTTCTCTTTTTAACCTTCTCTCAGATTTATGTTCTCCTTTCTCTTTCCTTAATTAATGCAGGTAATTGCCCCCATGATATCGCAGGATGCGGCACCTATTGAGGGTCTCTGTGGATAATGAGAGGCTGCGGTCCTTATATCTATATACATTGATGCTATAAGTAGAGATCTGGGGCAGGTCTCTCTATATAACAGCAGTTCTCACCCCGGGTCCAGTCTATACTCTATATAACAGCAGTTCTCTCCCCGGGTCCAGTCTATACTCTGTATAACAGCAGTTCTCTCCCCGGGTCCAGTCTATACTCTGTATAACAGCAGTTCTCACCCGGGTCCGGTCTATACTCTGTATAGCAGCAGTTCTCTCCCCGGGTCCAGTCTATACTCTGTATAACAGCAGTTCTCGCCCCAGGTCCAGTCTATACTCTGTATAACAGCAGTTCTCGTAGCGGGTCCTGTCTATACTCTGTATAACAGCAGTTCTCGCCCCGGGTCCTGTCTATACTCTGTATAACAGCAGTTCTCGCCCCGAGTCCTGTCTGTACTCTGTATAACAGCTGTTCTCGCCCCGGGTCCTGTCTATACTCTGTATAACAGCAGTTCTCGCCCCGAGTCCTGTCTGTACTCTGTATAACAGCAGTTCTCGCCCCGGGTCCAGTCTATACTCTGTATAACAGCAGTTCTCTCCCCAGGTCCTGTCTATAGTCTGTATAACAGCAATTCTTGCCCCGGGTCCAGTCTATACTCTGTATAACAGCAGTTCTCACCCCGGGTCCAGTCTATACTCTGTATAAAAGCAGTTCTCACCCCGGGTCCTGTCTATACTCTGTATAACAGCAGTTCTCACCCCGGGTCCTGTCTATACTCTGTATAACAGCAGTTCTCGCCCCAGGTCCAGTCTATACTCTGTATAACAGCAGTTCTCACCCCGGGTCCTGTCTATACTCTGTATAACAGCAGTTCTCACCCCGGGTCCTGTCTATACTCTGTATAACAGCAGTTCTCACCCCGGGTCCGGTCTATACTCTGTATAACAGCAGTTCTCGCCCCAGGTCCAGTCTATACTCTGTATAACAGCAGTTCTCACCCCGGGTCCTGTCTATACTCTGTATAACAGCAATTCTCACCCCGGGTCCTGTCTATACTCTGTATAACAGCAGTTCTCACCCCGGGTCCTGTCTATACTCTGTATAACAGCAGTTCTCGCCCCGGGTCCTGTCTATACTCTATATAACAGCAGTTCTCTCCCCGGGTCCAGTCTATACTTTGTATAAAAGCAGTTCTCACCCCGGGTCCAGTCTATACTCTGTATAACAGCAGTTCTCTCCCCGGGTCCAGTCTATACTCTGTATAACAGCAGTTCTCACCCGGGTCCGGTCTATACTCTGTATAGCAGCAGTTCTCTCCCCGGGTCCAGTCTATACTCTGTATAACAGCAGTTCTCGCCCCAGGTCCAGTCTATACTCTGTATAACAGCAGTTCTCGTAGCGGGTCCTGTCTATACTCTGTATAACAGCAGTTCTCGCCCCGGGTCCTGTCTATACTCTGTATAACAGCAGTTCTCGCCCCGAGTCCTGTCTGTACTCTGTATAACAGCTGTTCTCGCCCCGGGTCCTGTCTATACTCTGTATAACAGCAGTTCTCGCCCCGAGTCCTGTCTGTACTCTGTATAACAGCAGTTCTCACCCCGGGTCCAGTCTATACTCTGTATAACAGCAGTTCTCGCCCCGGGTCCAGTCTATACTCTGTATAACAGCAGTTCTCTCCCCAGGTCCTGTCTATAGTCTGTATAACAGCAATTCTCGCCCCGGGTCCAGTCTATACTCTGTATAACAGCAGTTCTCACCCCGGGTCCAGTCTATACTCTGTATAACAGCAGTTCTCGCCCCGGGTCCAGTCTATACTCTGTATAACAGCAGTTCTCTCCCCAGGTCCTGTCTATAGTCTGTATAACAGCAATTCTCGCCCCGGGTCCAGTCTATACTCTGTATAAAAGCAGTTCTCACCCTGGGTCCAGTCTATACTCTGTATAACAGCAGTTCTCACCCCGGGTCCAGTCTATACTCTGTATAACAGCAGTTCTCACCCCGGGTCCTGTCTATACTCTGTATAACAGCAGTTCTCACCCCGGGTCCTGTCTATACTCTGTATAACAGCAGTTCTCACCCCGGGTCCTGTCTATACTCTGTATAACAGCAGTTCTCGCCCCGGGTCCTGTCTATACTCTGTATAACAGCAGTTCTCACCCCGGGTCCTGTCTATACTCTGTATAACAGCAGTTCTCGCCCCGGGTCCAGTTTATACTCTGTATAACATCAGTTCTCACCCCGGGTCCTGTCTATACTCTGTATAACATCAGTTCTCACCCCGGATCCTGTCTATACTCTGTATAACAGCAGTTCTCCCCCCGGGTCCAGTTTATACTCTGTATAACATCAGTTCTCACCCCGGGTCCTGTCTATACTCTGTATAACGCTCTCTGTAGCCTTGGGAGGTGCAGCCGAGTTGTAGCTGTGACTGATTGCTGTTTTCTTCTCCATGTTTGTCGTCTTATTGACAGCAATTACAGGTTAGTGATTAGACTAATCCTCGCTGTCAGTCACTCGCCATGTGCAGCCCTTCAGCTCCGCTACTCCTCGCCCACATGTAATCAGTCTACATTACAGCTCCGCATATACAGTAATACAGGACTTCTACCAATCACTGGCACCCAGAGGGACATACGTCACATTGTTATATCCTGTACCATGTATCATCCATAACATGTGATATTATTACACTGCAGACATCCCGGCCCCTCCTGACCCTGTACCATGTATCATCCATAACATGTGATATTATTACACTGCAGACATCCCGGCTCCTCCTGACCCTGTACCATGTATCATCCATAACATGTGATAATATTACACTGCAGACATCCCGGCCCCTCCTGACCCTGTACCATGTATCATCCATAACATGTGATATTATTACACTGCAGACATCCCGGCCCCTCCTGACCCTGTACCATGTATCATCCATAACATGTGATAATATTACACTGCAGACATCCCGGCCCCTCCTGACCCTGTACCATGTCTCATCCATAACATGTGATATTATTACACTGCAGACATCCTGGCCCCTCCTGACCCTGTACCATGTATCATCCATAACATGTGATACTATTACACTGCAGACATCCCGGCCCCTCCTGACCCTGTACCGTGTATCATCCATAACATGTGATACTATTACACTGCAGACATCCCGGCCCCTCCTGACCCTGTACCATGTATCATCCATAACATGTGATATTATTACACTGCAGACATCCCGGCCCCTCCTGACCCTGTACCATGTATCATCCATAACATGTGATATTATTACACTGCAGACATCCAGACCCCTCCTGACCCTGTACCATGTATCATCCATAACATGTGATATTATTACACTGCAGACATCCCAGCCCCTCCTGACCCTGTACCATGTATCATCCATAACATGTGATATTATTACACTGCAGTCATCCCGGCCCTCCTGACCCTGTACCATGTATCATCCATCACATGTGATATTATTACACTGCAGACACCCCATCCCCTCCTTACCCTGTACCATGTATCATCCATAACATGTGATATTATTACACTGCAGACATCCCGGCCCCTCCTGACCCTGTACCACGTATCATCCATAACATGTGATATTATTACACTGCAGACATCCCGGCCCCTCCTGACCCTGTACCATGTATCATCCATAACATGTGATATTATTACACTGCAGACATCCCGGCCCCTCCTGACCCTGTACCATGTATCATCCATAACATGTGATATTATTACACTGCAGACATCCCGGCCCCTCCTGACCCTGTACCATGTATCATCCATAACATGTGATATTATTACACTGCAGACATCCCAGACCCTCCTGACCCTGTACCATGTATCATCCATAACATGTGATATTATTACACTGCAGACATCCCGGCCCCTCCTGACCCTGTACAATGTATCATCCATAACATGTGATATTATTACACTGCAGACATCCCGGCCCTCCTGACCCTGTACCATGTATCATCCATAACATGTGATATTATTAGACTGCAGACATCCCAGCCCCTCCTGACCCTGTACCATGTATCATCCATAACATGTGATATTATTACACTGCAGACACCCCGGCCCTCCTGACCCTGTACCATGTATCATCCATAACATGTGATATTATTACACTGCAGACATCCTGGCCCCTCCTGACCCTGTACCATGTATCATCCATAACATGTGATATTATTACACTGCAGACATCCCGGCCCCTCCTGACCCTGTACCATGTATCATCCATAACATGTGATATTATTACACTGCAGACATCCCAGCCCCTCCTGACCCTGTACCACGTATCATCCATAACATGTGATATTATTACACTGCAGACATCCCGGCCCCTCCTGACCCTGTACGATGCATCATCCATAACATGTGATATTATTACACTACAGACATCCCAGACCCTCCTGACCCTGTACCATGTATCATCCATAACATGTGATATTATTACACTGCAGACATCCCGGCCCCTCCTGACCCTGTACCATGTATCATCCATAACATGTGATATTATTACACTGCAGACATCCCGGCCCCTCCTGACCCTGTACCATGTATCATCCATAACATGAGATATTATTACACTACAGACATCCCGGCCCCTCCTGACCCTGTACCATGTGTCATCCATAACATGTGATATTATTACACTGCAGACATCCTGGCCCCTCCTGACCCTGTACCATGTATCATCCATAACATGTGATATTATTACACTGCAGACATCCCGGCTCCTCCTGACCCTGCACCATGTATCATCCATAACATGTGATATTATTACACTGCAGACATCCTGGCCCCTCCTGACCCTGTACCATGTATCATCCATAACATGTGATATTATTACACTGCAGACATCCCGGCCCCTCCTGACCCTGTACCATGTATTATCCATAACATGTGATATTATTGCACTGCAGACATCCCGGCCCCTCCTGACCCTGTACCATGTATCATCCATAACATGTGATATTATTACACTGCAGACATCCCGGCCCCTCCTGACCCTGTACCATGTATCATCCATAACATGTGATATTATTACACTGCAGACATCCCAGCCCCTCCTGACCCTGTACCATGTATCATCCATAACATGTGATATTATTACACTGCAGACATCCATTTCTCTCCTCCACCCTGATCCCCCATTCGGATGTTTTCTTAGATAACTAATTTGCTGACTGTGTGACTTCTCCCCTTCCACAGAGGGAGATGGAGCTGAAAACGGAAGAAGAGAATATTTTGCAGGATAATGTAGAATAAATGTATTTTGGAAATGGCTGTACACTCATCACTATTCTCCATTCTCCTCCATTTTCGGAGATTATTGAAGTGGAGCAAGTGTGTGATAGCGAGCGCTGTATTTCTGCATTTGGAAAATTGCTTTCATCATGACTGGTTACAACAGGTAGCAGAGGAGCGCCGTGCGAGCGCTAACACATTATATTATATTATGTTCTCCGCCGTGTGTGAAGGAGAAATATACAGACAGATCCGGGAAGACACCTAGAATATTATATAAAGGAGGCGGCGGTAGTTATTTGGCCCCTACATCGCAGTCAGTAGGCAGCTGGGGTTTCGGGTCTGTGGCCTCTCTATCTTCACCACGTTCCCGAGGGAAATGGCCGTAGGAGTCCGGTCCCTTGAGTCAGCACTGGACCCCTCTGTGCAGTGATCCTAAGGTCGCTCCACCTTAACCTATTGCACAATCTCTGGAAACCAGGCGCATGCGCAGCGCAGCGATGTGTTCTGTACATGCAGTGCACACACAAGGGGTCCAAGAAGTCCCAACACCTCCCCCCAACATCTGAGGAATTTGCTGATTGACAGCAGTAAGGTTTAGGACCCTCATCCCCATCCACATGGAGACATGGGTTTAGTTTATGGGTCCTAAACCTCCGTCCAAATTGCTGAGGTCAGGTCAGTGTTCCGGGACCAGAGGAAAATGGATTTGGACCAGACAAGGACAAAGTGTTTTTTTTTTTTTTTTAAATCACCTTACAACATTCAGAAGAACCTGCACATTTAAAGGGACACTCCAGTCACTGCCCATTAACTGAACAATACCTTGTGTAGGACCTGAAGGGAGGAGCAGGGTCCTTGCACCTTGTATTTTTCAATGAATTGACTGGAGTGTTCCTCTAAGGTCCAAAGACCACATCTGTGCAGGTCCTAAAGTCAGAGAGAGAGGAGCAGGGAGACAGATGAGGGTGTTCACTCTGTAGATAACTTTTTGAGCATCATGTAGTGGAAAGTGTCAGATTATGACATGGGTGGGATGAATGGCCCCCTGGATGAGATGGGTGGCCCCCTGGGTGGGATGGATGCCTCCCCTCCCTGGGTGGGATGGATGGCCCCCTGGATGAGATGGGTGGCCCCCTGGGTGGGATGGATGGCCCCCTGGATGAGATGGGTGGGCCCCTGGGTGGGATGGATGGCCCCCTGGGTGGGATGGATGGCCCCCTGGGTGGGATGGATGGCCCCCTGGGTGGGATGGATGGCCCCCTAGGTGGGAAGGGTGGCCCCCTGGGTGGAATGGATGGCCCCCTGGGTGGAATGAATGGCCCCCTGGGTGAGATGGGTGGCCCCCTGGGTGAGATGGGTGGCCCCCTGGGTGGGATGGATGCCCCCCCTCCCTGGGTGGGATGGATGGCCCCCTGGATGAGATGGGTGGCCCCCTGGGTGGGATGGATGGCCCCCTGGGTGGGATGGATGGCCCCCTGGATGAGATGGGTGGCCCCCTGGGTGGAATGGGTGGCCCCCTGGGTGGAATGGGTGGCCCCCTGGGTAGATGGATGGCCCCCTGGGTGGGATGGATGGCCCCCTGGGTGGGATGGGTAGCTTCATGTAGTGATTGGCAAATTAAAGGCAACAAAATGGCTCTGACTATGTTCGATCATCTGCAGGACCTGCACTGGTTGGGTCATGTGATCGTATTTGTGCAGGTCCTGAAGTCATAGGAAGAGCAGGTAGGAGCAGCGTGTGGATGTCTTGTTTTATATACAGGATCTTATAGGATTGTGGGACCTGATGCTGTGACAACCCGTGTATGGTGTCCTCTCCATCATCCTGATAATGAGTGGATACAGCGCCCCCTGCAGTATCAGGAGCCGCCACTATGGTGACATTACTAGAAATCTCATTGGCTGAGCCCCTCAGTGTCCGCGGCTGCAGTGAATCATCTGCCATCATGAAACCGTTCTATCATCTTTCCCTCCGCAGCCTCGGGTAACAATTCCACGTATGACCCCGGCTCCTTCACAGATACGACTGACCTCTGACCCCGGCTCGGCCGTCTCCCTTCATGGCCAATTAAATCGTTTCACCAGTAGATACTGTAATTACTTAATTGTCAGACGCGGCTGCACCTGAGATGAAGAGAATCTCCCCCAATCAGGAGCCATTTATTAATGAGATAATAGAAGATACAAAGTAATTAACTGAGACCGTCCTCAAAGAAGGAAATAGGACGAGGACGAGCGGCACATTGTGTGATGACTCTCATTATCCTCAGGCCGAAACGACTCGTCCTATAGACAACGGAAACAAGACCTGCCCGATCCCGGACTTCAATCATTTAGAGAATAATTGCTCATTTGGAGCATCTTTTGTTATCTTTCTCACTAGACAGTACACAGATCTCCAGGGCCAGATAATGCAAAGATCTAAGAGCACAGCAGTGTGAGGACAGTCCCCAATACACTTGGAGAAGTGACAATCCTGGAATATAATTACATATCTCACAGTACTGCTGCTACTAACAATATACACAGAGATATTATTACACATCTCTCCAGGGACAATACATAACACTGACTGCAGAGAGCACAGAGCACAGCAGTGTGAGGTCTGATTACACATCTCTCCAGGGACAATACATAACACTGGCTGCAGAGAGCACAGAGCACAGCAGTGTGAGGTCTGATTACACATCTCTCCAGGGACAATACATAACACTGGCTGCAGAGAGCACAGAGCACAGCAGTGTGAGGTCTGATTACACATCTCTCCAGGGACAATACATAACACTGGCTGCAGAGAGCACAGAACACAGCAGTGTGAGGTCTGATTACACATCTCTCCAGGGACAATACATAACGCTGGCTGCAGAGAGCACAGAGCACAGCAGTGTGAGGTCTGATTACACATCTCTCCAGGGACAGTACATAACACTGGCTGCTGAAAGTACAGAGCACAGCAGTGTGAGGTCTGATTACACATCTCTCCAGGGACAGTACATAACACTGGCTGCAGAGAGCACAGAGCACAGCAGTGTGAGATCTGATTACACATCTCTCCAGGGACAATACATAACACTGGCTGCAGAGAGCACAGAGCACAGCAGTGTGAGGTCTGATTACACATCTCTCCAGGGACAGTACATAACACTGGCTGTAGAGAGCACAGAGCACAGCAGCGTGAGGTCTGATTACACATCTCTCCAGGGACAATACATAGCATTGGCTGCAGAGAGGACAGAGCACAGCAGTGTGAGGTCTGATTACACATCTCTCCAGGGACAATACATAACACTGGCTGCAGAGAGCACAGAGCACAGCAGTGTGAGGTCTGATTACACATCTCTCCAGGGACAATACATAACACTGGCTGCAGAGAGCACAGAGCACAGCAGTGTGAGGTATGATTACACATCTCTCCAGGGACAATACATAACACTGGCTGCAGAGAGCACAGAGCACAGCAGTGTGAGGCCTGATTACACATCTCTCCAGAGACAATACATAGCACTGGATGAGGTTTGTAGGGTCCCACCTGCTGACAATCTCCCTTTAACCCCTTCCTGCACCCGTCTGATGTCTCGGTGACAGTCGCAGCTGTCACATCCTGCAATGATCCTGGCCATGAAGGCTTCTATCTGCAGGTATAATCCCCGGCGCGGTAATAACATGCATACGTATACGGTATTATGTGTCTGCCGCGCTCATTATCATAAGTAAAGAGAATTTAGAGCACCTGTCAGGGGCCTGGCCGCCATGTAAAGCCGCCATGTAACATTCCTTGGCAATGAGGCTTTTCTTCCTCCTCGGGAAATGTTGATGTTCTCAGCAGTTCTGGGCGATGCGTAATAATCGTGTATCCCGCGGTCTCCCAGCCCCCGCTCATTGCTGGTTTATGCAGGATGTCAGCATTTCGGGCCATGGGGAGACAGAAGACCCCGCGCCATGTGTAATAGGAGGGAGGACGCGTCTCAGTATTAATCAGGACCTACCTACGCCAGTCACATAAACGTACATCATGTACACAGCCAACGCAGCCATAAGAGGGACACAATATATTATATACACATAAAGGTACAAGAAGAACATCTGCTCCACAGAAACAACAACCACAACAAAGGAATCTTAGATCATTGCTGAAGCCTTTCATCCTCAGTATTGGATCAGAACATCATGAAAATCCAGCACAAGTGTTCAAGCTTCTGCTGTAATAAAGGTGGTCACACTCGCTGATCATCAAGTATCACAGGAATATGATTGGCAGCAAGGGTGTACAGACTGCAGCCAGTTTTATGGAGAGATGCATAATCAGACCTTTCTGTATGTTGTTAGTAGCAGCAGGACTGTGATATATGAATTTATATTCCAGGATTGTAACTTATCCAAGTGTGCTTGATGTGTGCCCACACTGCTGTGCTCTCTGAAGCCAGTGTTAGGTATTGTCCTTGGAGAGATGTGCAATTATATTTCTTTATATGTTGCTAGTAGCAGCAGGACTGTGAGATATGGATTTAAATTCCAGGGTTCAAGCTTCTCCAAATGCACAAGGGGTGTATTCTTACACTGCTGTGCTCTCTGCAGCCAAAGTTAGGTATTGTCCCTGGATAAATGTGTAACAATACCTATGTGTATGTTCATAGTAGCAGCAGGGCTGTGAAATAAAAATGTATATTGCAGGATTGTAGTTTCTCCTAGTGCAGTGTGGACTTCACCTCACACTGCTGTGCTCTGTACTCTTTGCTGCCTTTGTTATGTATTGTTCCTGGAGAGATGTATAATCACATCTATGTGCATGTTGTTAGTAGCAGCAGGACTGTGAAATATGGATTTATATTCCAGGATTGTTGCTTATCCGAGTTCACTGTGGGTGTGTCCTCTGTACTGACCTCACCGCGCTCTCTACATTGAGCTTCCCCATGACCCTTCTTCTCTAAGTGGCAGTGTAGTATTTAACCAGAAGCCTCTTACAGCCTTTACTCAGAGCAGAGTGCAGAGGTTATAGGTCAGCTCCATGCAGAGTGAGAGGGTGAGTGGGGGATGACATGTCCTGGTGCAATCCCGCAGTATTATAAGACGCCCCTTTAAGGGAAGAGCTGGTTAATCTCCGGCATATGTCAGGCTGTGTTGAGTTAAGGGAGCGGTGGGCGCGGAGCCAGCTGGATACTTGGCCTTCCAGCAACTGACAAGAACTAATTAAGAAGTGAAATATTAGTTAAGTCTTTCTCAATTAAGGAGGAGATAAGATTTCTGCACCGTCCCAGGTGCCGCGACGCCTCGTCCTGAGATCACGCCGATCACATTAAATTGGAGAGAAAGTCTAAATGTCTGACATATGGAGGAGGATTACGGTAAGTGAGCGCTCAAATGTGACATCTACATCTACGCTCCTCGTCCTCTCATTACTGATCCCTCCATAGGAAGCTCTAATGGTCCAGCACCGCCGCCTCTGGGGACATCAGGATTTTATATCACATCTTGGTTCCGATGATTTATCTTAAAGGGGAAATCGAATCAAATGTGAAGATTGTATCAGGGGAAAGTAAAAGTTTAGTCCTGAAACTCTGAGGCGAGATCACAGTCCCTTCTGACAGTGCAGGACACGTCGCACATGAGATGGGTCCATCGGGGTCCTATCTTGTGAGGGTCCATTTCACCTCTTTTCCAATCGTTGCACCAATCATTTAATCCTTAGTAACACGTCACTACACCGATCCCTTCAAATTTGCATTAGTCCCTTGACGGGACCACCACTAAGGCATCGTCCGATGAATCCAGGGATGTATGAGGATTACAAGTTGGGTATCATTGCACCAATCACATCAGCGGAACATCATCATGTATGGATCACCTGGGGGGTGCATTTTACCTTTGGGCCACCAGTTTGGTATCGTTGCACCTATCACCTGAGGGCTGTACTCAGACACAGTTGAGCATTACCAGATAAATCCAGGGATGTCTGAGGACCACCATCATTGCATTGATCATTTGAAGGCAAAATTTTACCCAGATGGACATCATTGCCCCAATTACTTAAAGGAAACCTCCCGCCACGGATCTACCTATAAAGGGATTTTTGGTCCTCCTACCAGATGTCTTTGGCACGCAGCTCCTAGTAGCTGCGCTCCCTCACTCGCGGAGCCTGGCATCTGCGCATGCCCAGATAGCAGGCTTTGTGGACAACGGTTGCACACTGAAGACATCTGGTAGGAGGATCAAAGAGGCTACTGGGGCGTGGAGTAGCTGCTTAGTGTAGCCTCAGCTCCGGATACTCCCCGCCCCCAGTAGCCTCTGCATATTAGGGAAATAAAAGTTATTAAAAGATTGCGGGGACATGAGGATTAGGTCTATCCTCACGTCCTATAGATGCACCTACCACCCGATCTACCTTTATAAGTAGATCCATGGTGGTAGGTTTTTCTTTAAGGACTGCATATTACCAGTTTGACCTGTAGACTACCGGCTGGACACCTTGGAGCAGATCACTTGGGGGCTGCCTGTACTTCTGGGCAACATAGGACAACATTGAAGTATTTCCCAGAGAACCTGCATTTGACCAATGGGCCACCTACCAGGACCACCGATTAGGCATCATCAGGTACATGTAGAGATGCCATCAGTTGGGCATCATTGCACCAATCCCCTCCAGGATGCATGTGACCCCTGGACTATCAGCTGCACATCATCATGAATGGGGCCCCTGGGCGCTGTTACTTCTCCTTCTGCCGTCGCTGCATTTTTCACTGTATTATAGAAGATAAAAGAATGAAACAAATCGCCAAAATGTAGATCAAACTCTTGTGGCCGCAGCAGAGCGGATGATAAAAGACGCCGGGGTTAGCGATCCTGAGCGCTTGATAAGGTCACGATATCAGCACAATCTGTTCTCTGCCTCGCTGCCTCCGCCGCGCACAACCCAGCGCAACAGGTCAAGATCTGACGGCAATTTGTAATGTTTCATGTCGCATCCGAGCAGGTGATGTTCAACACGGAGTCAGGCGACAGCAACGGGGACCAGGGACACCAACATCCAACTCCATGACCTTGGGACATGACAAGAGGCTGCAACAGCAACCGGGAGACGAGCAAAGCAGCGGGGGAGGAAGAATCCAAGCCAAATGTAGCAAGAAGGGGAATTGTTACTATTGTCACAGGTTTTATATATACAAAATATTAATAAACTAGTTACATTTACATAGCATTGCTGACCACAGTATATCATATATCATAGTGCCCCCATAGTACATATCATAGTGCCCCCATATCATTACTGACCACAGTATAGTATATATCATAGTGCCCCCATAGCATATATCATAGTGCCCCCATAGCATATATCATAGTGCCCCCATATCATTACTGACCACAGTATAGTACATATCATAGTGCCCCCATAGCATATATCATAGTGCCCCCATAGCATATATCATAGTGCCCCCATAGTACATATCATAGTGCCCCCATAGTACATATCATAGTGCCCCCATATCATTACTGACCACAGTATAGTATATATCATAGTGCCCCCATAGCATATATCATAGTGCCCCCATAGCATATATCATAGTGCCCCCATATCATTACTGACCACAGTATAGTACATATCATAGTGCCCCCATAGCATATATCATAGTGCCCCCATAGCATATATCATAGTGCCCCCATAGTACATATCATAGTGCCCCCATAGTACATATCATAGTGCCCCCATATCATTACTGACCACAGTATAGTATATATCATAGTGCCCCCATAGCATATATCATAGTGCCCCCATAGCATATATCATAGTGCCCCCATATCATTACTGACCACAGTATAGTACATATCATAGTGCCCCCATAGCATATATCATAGTGCCCCCATAGCATATATCATAGTGCCCCCATAGTACATATCATAGTGCCCCCATAGTACATATCATAGTGCCCCCATAGCATATATCATAGTGCCCCATAGTATATATCATAGTGCCCCATAGCATATATCATAGTGCCCCCATAGTACATATCATAGTGCCCCCATAGTACATATCATAGTGCCCCCATAGCATATATCATAGTACCCCATAGCACATATCATAGTGCCCCATAGTATATATCATAGTGCCCCATAGCATATATCATAGTGCCCCCATAGTACATATCATAGTGCCCCCATAGTACATATCATAGTGCCCCCATAGTACATATCATAGTGCCCCCATAGTACATATCATAGTGCCCCCATAGCATATATCATAGTGCCCCCATATCATTACTGACCACAGTATAGTATATATCATAGTGCCCCCATAGCATATATCATAGTGCCCCCATAGTACATATCATAGTGCCCCCATAGTACATATCATAGTGCCCCCATAGTACATATCATAGTGCCCCATAGCATATATCATAGTGCCCCCATAGTACATATCATAGTGCCCCCATAGTACATATCATAGTGCCCCATAGCATATATCATAGTGCCCCCATATCATTACTGACCACAGTATAGTATATATCATAGTGCCCCCATAGTACATATCATAGTGCCCCGATAGCATATATCATAGTGCCCCCATAGTATATATCATAGTGCCCCATAGCATATATCATAGTGCCCCCATAGTACATATCATAGTGCCCCCATAGCATATATCATAGTGCCCCCATAGCATATATCATAGTGCCCCATAGCATATATGATAGTGCCCCCATAGTACATATCATAGTGCCCCCATAGCATATATCATAGTGCCCCATAGCATATATCATAGTGCCCCCATAGTACATATCATAGTGCCCCCATAGCATATATCATAGTGCCCCCATAGCATATATCATAGTGCCCCCATAGCATATATCATAGTGCCCCATAGCATATATGATAGTGCCCCCATAGTACATATCATAGTGCCCCCATAGCATATATCATAGTGCCCCCATAGCATATATCATAGTGCCCCCATAGCATATATCATAGTGCCCCCATAGCATATATCATAGTGCCCCCATAGCATATATCATAGTGCCCCCATAGCATATATCATAGTGCCCCATAGCATATATGATAGTGCCCCCATAGTACATATCATAGTGCCCCCATAGCATATATCATAGTGCCCCATAGCATATATCATAGTGCCCCCATAGCATATATCATAAAGCCCCCATAGCATATATCATAAAGCCCCCATAGTATATATCATAGTGCCCTCATATCATTACTGACCACAGTATAGTATATATCATAAAGCCCCCATAGTATATATCATAGTGCCCTCATATCATTACTGACCACAGTATAGTATATATCATAAAGCCCCCATAGTACATATCATAGTGCCCCCATAGTACATATCATAGTGCCCCATAGTATATATCATAGTGCCCCCATAGTACATATCATAGTGCCCCATAGTATATATCATAGTGCCCTCATATCATTACTGACCACAGTATAGTATATAGCATAGCGCCCCCTATAGTACATATCATAGTGCCCCCATAGCATATATCATAGTGCCCCCATAGCATATATCATAGTGCCCCCATAGCATATATCATAGTGCCCCATAGCATATATCATAGTGCCCCCATAGCATATATCATAAAGCCCCCATAGCATATATCATAAAGCCCCCATAGTATATATCATAGTGCCCTCATATCATTACTGACCACAGTATAGTATATATCATAAAGCCCCCATAGTATATATCATAGTGCCCTCATATCATTACTGACCACAGTATAGTATATATCATAAAGCCCCCATAGTACATATCATAGTGCCCCCATAGTACATATCATAGTGCCCCATAGTATATATCATAGTGCCCCCATAGTACATATCATAGTGCCCCATAGTATATATCATAGTGCCCTCATATCATTACTGACCACAGTATAGTATATATCATAGCGCCCCCTATAGTACATATCATAGTGCCCCCATAGCATATATCATAGTGCCCCCATAGCATATATCATAGTGCCCCCATAGCATATATCATAGTGCCCCCATAGCATATATCATAGTGCCCCATAGCATATATCATAGTGCCCCCATAGCATATATCATAGTGCCCCCATATTATTGCCAAATATAGTGCTACATAAGAGTAACAGCCGCAGAGACAAGTTAATCTTCTCATTGCGCAGTATATACCGTATATACTCGAGTATAAGCCGACCCGAGTATAAGCCGAGGCCCCTAATTTTACCACAAAATACTGGGAAAACCTATTGACTCGAGTATAAGCCGAGGGTGGGAAATGCATTGGTCACAGCCCCCCCCCCCCCAGTATATAGCCAGCCAGCCCCTGCACCAGTGTATATAGCCAGCCAGCCCCTGCACCAGTGTATATAGCCTGCCATCCCCTGCCCCAGTGTATATAGCCTGCCGCTGCTGCCGGATAGATCGCACAGAAGATATACAGGGGTCGCCGGAGAGGTGAGTTTAGATATATTCATTTTTTTTTACTCGAGTATAAGCCGAGTTTGGGGTTTTCAGCACATTTTTTTGTGCTGAAAAACTAGGCTTATACTCGAGTATATAAGGTAATCTGTGATGTTTATACATCGTCTCTTCTTATTGATACATTTCCTCCTTCTATAGAAATGAGCTTGAAATGATCGACAGCTTTTACAGATGAAAACAGATATTTAATTTTCTCTCTGAAGGAGAGAAAGACAAACCAGTAAAAGTCAGCGACAGGTCAGCCCAGGGATTTAAAGGGATTTCATTAATATTTGTCCTTCCAATAGGGACAAGGATTGTATTTATTTATAATGAAGTCAGAAACTTCTCATAGAAGAAAAGAGAAGATCAGAGAATAGAAGAGGAATCAATGTGAATGATAGTAGTTATATTCCTGTACATAGGGGGCAGTATTATAGTAGTTATATTCTTGTACATAGGGGGCAGTATTATAGTAGTTATATTCCTGTACATAGGGGGCAGTATTATAGTAGTTATATTCCTGTACATAGGGGCAGTATTATAGTAGTTATATTCCTGTACATAGGGGGCAGTATTATAGTAGTTATATTCTTGTACATAGGGGGCAATATTATAGTAGTTATATTCCTGTACATAGGGGGCAGTATTATAGTAGTTATATTCTTGTACACAGGGGGCAGTATTATAGTAGTTATATTCTTGTACACAGGGGGCAGTATTATAGTAGTTATATTCTTGTACAAAGGGGACAGTATTATAGTAGTTATATTCTTGTACATAGGGGGCAGTATTATAGTAGTTATATTCCTGTACATAGGGGGCAGTATTATAGTAGTTATATTCCTGTACATAGGGGGCAGTATTATATTAGTTATATTCTTGTACATAGGGGACAGGATTATAGTAGTTATATTCTTGTACATAGGGGGCAGTAATATAGTAGTTATATTCCTGTAGATAGGGGGCAGTATTATACTAGTTATATTCCTGTACATAGGGGGCAGTATTATAGTAGTTATATTCCTGTACATAGGGGCAGTATTATAATAGTTATATTCTTGTACATAGGGGGCAGTATTATAGTAGATATATTCCTGTACATAGGAGGCAGTATTATAGTAGTTATATTCCTGTACATAGGGGGCAGTATTATAGTAGTTATCTTCTTGTACATAGGGGGCAGTATTATAGTAGTTATATTCTTGTACATAGGGGGCAGTATTATAGTAGTTATATTCTTGTACATAGGGGGCAGTATTATAGTAGTTATATTCTTGTACATAGGGGGCAGTATTATAGTAGTTATATTCTTGTACATAGGAGGAAGTATTATAGTAGTTATATTCTTGTACATAGGGGGCAGTATTATAGTAGTTATATTCCTGTACATAGGGGCAGTCTTATAGTAGTTATATTCTTGTACATAGGGGGCAGTATTATAGTAGTTATATTCTTGTACATAGGGGGGCAGTATTATAGTAGTTATATTCTTGTACATAGGGGCAGTATTATAGTAGTTATATTCCTGTACATAGGGGGCAGTATTATGGTAGTTATATTCCTGTACATAGGGGGCAGTATTATAGTAGTTATATTCTTGTACATAGGGGGCAGTATTATAGTAGTTATATTCTTGTACATAGGGGACAGTATTATAGTAGTTATATTCCTGTACGTAGGGGGCAGTATTATAGTAGTTATATTCCTGTACATAGGGGGCAGTATTATAGTAGTTATATTCCTGTACATAGGGGGCAGTATTATAGTTTTTATATTCTTGTCCATATGGGGCAGTATTTTAGCAGTTATATTCCTGTACATAGAGGGCAGTATTATAGTTTTTACGTTCTTGTACATTGGGGGCAGTATTATAGTTGTTATATTCTTGTACATAGGTGGCAGTATTATAGTAGTTGTATTCTTGTACATAGGGAGCAGTATTATAGTAGTTATATTCTTGTACATAGGGGGCAGTATTATAGTAGTTATATTCTTGTACATAGGGGCAGTATTATAGTAGTTATATTCTTGTACATAGGGGGGCAGTATTATAGTAGTTATATTCTTGTAAATAGGGGCAGTATTATAGTAGTTATATTCCGGTACATAGGGGGCAGTATTATAGTAGTTATATTCTTGTATATAGGGGCAGTATTATAGCAGTTATATTCTTGTACATAGGGGGCAGTATTATTGTAGTTATATTCTTGAACATAGGGGGCAGTATTATAGTAGTTATATTCTTGTATATAGGGGGCAGTATTATAGTAGCTATACTCCTGTACATAGGGGGCAGTATTATAGTAGTAATATTCCTGTACATAGGGGGCAGTATTATAGTAGTTATATTCTTGTACATAGGGGGCAGTATTATAATAGTTATATTCTTGTACATAGGGGTAGTATTATAGTAACTATATACCTGTACATAGGGGGCAGTATTATAGTAGTTATATTCCTGTACATAGGGGGCAGTATTATAGTAGTTATATTCCTGTACATAGGGGTAGTATAATAGTAGTTATATTCCTGTACATAGGGGGCAGTATTATAGTAGTTATATTCTTGTACATAGGGGGCAGTATTACAGTAGTTATATCCCTGTACATAGGGGGCAGTATTATAGTAGGCATATTCTTGTACATAGGGGCAGTATTATAGTAGTTATATTCTTGTACATAGGGGCAGTATTATAGTAGTTATATTCTTGTACATAGGGGGCAGTATTATAATAGTTATATTCTTGTACATAGGGGTAGTATTATAGTAGTTATATTCCTGTACATAGGGGGCAGTATTATAGTAGTTATATTCCTGTACATAGGGGGCAGTATTATAGTAGTTATATTCCTGTACATAGGGGGCAGTATTATAGTAGTTATATTCCTGTACATAGGGGTAGTATAATAGTAGTTATATTCCTGTACATAGGGGGCAGTATTATAGTAGTTATATTCTTGTACATAGGGGGCAGTATTATAGTAATTATATTCTTGTACATAGGGGGCAGTATTATAGTAGTTATATTCTTGTACATAGGGAGCAGTATTATAGTAGTTATATTCTTGTACATAGAGGGCAGTATTATAGTAGTTATATTCCTGTACATAGAGGGCAGTATGGTAGTAGTTATATTCTTGTACATATGGGGCAGTATTATAGTAGTTAAATTTCTTTACATAGGTGCAGTATTATAGTAGTTATATTTCTGTACATAGGGGGCAGTATTATAGTAGTTATATTCTTGCACATAGGGGGCAGTATTATAGTAGTTATATTCTTGTACATAGGGGGCAGTATTATAGTAGTTATATTCTTGTACATAGGGGTAGTATCATAGTAGTTATATTCCTGTACATAGGGGGCAGTATTATAGTAGTTATATTCCTGTACATAGAGGGCAGTATTATAGTAGTTATATTCTTGTACATAGGGGGCAGTATTATAGTAGTTATATTCTTGTACATAAGCAGCAGTATTATAGTAGTTATATTCTTGTACATAAGAAGCAGTATTATAGTAGTTATATTCTTTTACATAAGAAGCAGTATTATAGTAGTTATATTCTTGTACATAGGGGGCAGTATTATAGTAGTTATATTCCTGTACATAGGGGGCAGTATTATAGTAGTTATCTTCCTGTACATAGGGGGCAGTATTATAGTAGTTATATTCTTGTACATAGGGGGCAGTATTATAGTAGTTATATTCTTGTACATAGGGGCAGTATTATAGTAGTTATATTCTTGTACATAGGGGGCAGTATTATAGTAGTTATATTCTTGTACATAGGGGGCAGTATTACAGTAGTTATATCCCTGTACATAGGGGGCAGTATTATAGTAGGCATATTCTTGTACATAGGGGCAGTATTATAGTAGTTATATTCTTGTACATAGGGGCAGTATTATAGTAGTTATATTCTTGTACATAGGGGGCAGTATTATAGTAGTTATATTGTTGTACATAGGGGGCAGTATTATAGTAGTTATATTCCTGTACATAGGGGCAGTATTATAGTAGTTATATTCCTGTACATAGGGGGCAGTATTATAGTAGTTATATTCCTGTACATAGGGGCAGTATTTTAGTAGTTATATTCCTGTACATAGGGGGCAGTATTATAGTAGTTATATTCTTGTACATAGGGGGCAGTATTATAGTAGTTATATTCCTGTACATAGGGGGCAGTATTATAGTAGTTATATTCCTGTACATAGGGGGCAGTATTATAGTAGTTATATTCCTGTACATAGGGGGCAGTATTATAGTAGTTATATTCTTGTACATAGGGGGCAGTATTATAGTAGTTATATTCTTGTACATAGGGGCAGTATTATAGTAGTTTTATTCTTGTACAAAGGGGGCAGTATTATATTAGTTATATTCTTGTACATAGGGGGCAGTATTATAGTAGTTATATCCCTGTACATAGGGGCAGTATTATAGTAGGCATATTCTTGTACATAGGGGGCAGTATTATAGTAGTTATATTCTTGTACATAGAGGGCAGTATTATAGTAGTTATATTCTTGTACATAGGGGGCAGTATTATAGTAGTTATATTCCTGTACATAGGGGCAGTATTATAGTAGTTATATTCCTGTACATAGGGGGCAGTATTATAGTAGTTATATTCCTGTACATAGGGGCAGTATTATAGTAGTTATATTCCTGTACATAGGGGGCAGTATTATAGTAGTTATATTCTTGTACATAGGGGGCAGTATTATAGTAGTTATATTCCTGTACATAGGGGGCAGTATTATAGTAGTTATATTCCTGTACATAGGGGCAGTATTATAGTAGTTATATTCCTGTACATAGGGGGCAGTATTATAGTAGTTATATTCCTTTACATAGGGGGCAGTATTATAGTAGTTATATTCCTGTACATAGGGGCAGTATTATAGTAGTTATATTCCTGTACATAGGGGGCAGTATTATAGTAGTTATATTCTTGTACATAGGGGGCAGTATTATAGTAGTTATATTCTTGTACATAGGGGGCAGTATTATAGTAGTTATATTCCTGTACATAGGGGGCAGTATTATAGTAGCTATATTCCTGTGCATAGGGGGCAGTATTATAGTAGTTATATTCTTGTACATAGGGGGCAGTATTATAGTAGTTATATTCTTGTACATAGGGGGCAGTATTATTGTATTGTGTATTATCCTCCTGGTTGTCTCATCTCTGAAATCTGGAGAATTATTGGGGAGATGAAATGTTTTTCGGGTGCACTTGTGTGTGTAGTGCAGGGAATGTTTCCTGTGTCCTGTGTCGGTGATGACTGTGTTCACTTTCTTATTTCTAAACCTCTGAAAACTGTTAGTAGTTATATCACAAGTTTTTGTAATTGATGATGAAGTGTGGTTTCTGTAAGTGAAGGTGATGAGATGTGTCTGGGTATATACGGAGGATCTGTGCGTCCTGCTGATGTTCCCGACTCAAAGCAAAGGTGTTATACAAGTGACGGTAGCAGCATAACACACAGCAGTGCAGAGTATTTCAGGAGAAAAAAAATCTGCCTCTCCTCTTTTGAGTTCTCCTTGTCTGCCTGATAGCTTTGGATGCAGCCAAGTCTTTGATGTACCACATATCACATCCTGATGTGTCTCCCATGAGATCTTCAAGACAATGGCCACATTTATCAAAACTCCAAATCCCCCCATTAACAATTCCATTAAGCAACGCAACGCCCCTTTAAGGGATAGCCGCAGCACATAACTGGCGCAGACACATTGATGGGCCACTATGATTTTGCAGTAGCCTTCTGTATAGGTCTCTGTGCTGCCCCCAGTGGTTGTGATGTGAATTGCAGCCCGGCACTGATTTTGTTACAATGATGCAACACTGTATCCAACTGAATTGTATCGAATTTGAATATTCAAAGAGAATCTGTCAGACATCTTGACGAATAGTAAATTCCACAGAAACTAAGACGCTGCGGTGTGATGAAAAAAAAAGTATTCTAACTAAAGCAATAATCCTGGAATATACATCCATGTTTTATAGTCCTGCTGCTTCAACATACACAAAGGTGTAATTACACTGGCTGCAGGGAGAACAGCAGTGTGAGGACATGCCCTCAGTATAATCTTGGAATATAAATCCACATGTCACAGTCCTGCTGCTACTAAGATACGCAAATTGATTATAAATCTGTCAGGGGCGATACCTGACACTGGTGGCAGGGAGCACAGAGCACAGCAGTGTGAGGACAATACCCTTGTGCATTTGGAGAAGCAGCAATCATGGAACATATATCCATATATCACAGTCCTGCAGCTTTAAACAATATACACAAAGGTCTGATCACACATTTCTCCAAGCACAACACCTAACACTGGCTGCAAAGAGCACAGAGCACAGCAGTGTGAGGTCTGATTACACATCTCTCCAGGGATAATACATAACACTGGCTGCAAAGAGCACAGAGCACAGCAGTGTGAGGTCTGATTACACATCTCTCCAGGGACAATACATAACCCTGGCTGCAGAGAGCACAGAGCACAGCAGTGTGAGGTCTTATTACACATCTCTCCAGGGACAATACATAACACTGGCTGCAGAGAGCACAGAGCACAGCAGTGTGAGGCTGATTACACACTTCTCTAAGGACAACAACTAACACTGGCTGCAGAAAGTATAGAGCACAGCAGTGTGAGGTATGATTACACATCTCTCCAGGTACAATACATAACACTGGCTGCAGAGAGCGCAGAGCACAGCAGTGTAAGGTCTGATTACACATCTCTCCAGGGACAATACATAACACTGGCTGTAGAGAGCACAGAGCACAGCAGTGAGAGGTCTGATTACACATCTCTCCAGGGACTATACATAACACTGGTTGCAGAGAGCACAGAGCACAGCAGTGTGAGGTCTGATTACACATCTCTCCAGGGACAGTACATAACACTGGCTGCAGAGAGCACAGAGCACAGCAGTGTGAGGCTGATTACACACTTCTCTAAGGACAACAACTAACACTGGCTGCAGAAAGTATAGAGCACAGCAGTGTGAGGACACACCTCAGTGTAGTTGGAAAAACTACAATACTGGAGTATAAATTTCACAATCCTGCAGCTGCTAACAACATACATATTGGTATGATTACACATATAAATAACACTGGCTAAGGAATCAAGGGTCACGCCTGCTGACAGGTTCCCTCATCAGTTTCTGATCTCTGGGGATTGCAACCTCTCAGAAGGCAGTGATCACCAGTTGCTCGGCTTTGTGCACATGGGAGCAGTGACCTCATGTCAGTCCCATAGGTAATGGGGTGACACTGACAGGGGTGGGGTGTAAGTGTCTGCAGTGAGAAGACCCCAATAACCAGAGGTGCTCGGCTGCAGGTGGTCACGTCTATGGCTCCTCCATGTAGAGTGCGGCTCTCCAGCGGGCGCAGCGCCCCCTCTCATTACACATTCCGGATTACACCTTGATGGCTCGTACTTAGCAATGTCTATAATTCTGCTCGGATGTCACTCGCTGCGGCTCATCATGGAGACAGATGTTGCCCCCGTTGCTTTCCCATGAAGGATTTGCCCCTCCGCACTCCTTCATTGCGGAGAAGATGACAGAGACGCCTCTAATAATTTAAAATGAAAGGTTAGTAGGTTCTTCCGAATGGCATCTGCTCCGTCATCCAGCGCCGAGATTTCCCATTAGAGATAATGTGATTTGCACAGAATCCGATGTCACAGACTCCGGAGCCAAGAACATAAAAATCACACGGAAAAAACAAAGAGGGAAAATGTCTAATCAAGATCCGTCCACAATTATCACCACGGGGGGAATGTCGCCACAAAGTGACTCCCGAACAATCCCATTTATTTTATCTGTATAAGAAGGACCAGGGGCCAAGATTTTAGGAGGGGGGGGGGGGGGGGGGGGATTTGTGATCATGTCAAGAATCCAAAATCCAAAATATAAGAGCAATAAAAACCCCAACACAAAGGAAGGTGGAAGCTCTACAAGTGATCAGGGGGAGAGCACCCAGCGCTCGGTGCAGCCACGCGGAACAGAAGGCATCGGTGATGGATGGTTTCTCATTGAGTATTATAGTAAGTAAATAAATAAGAGAGCACAGAGCACAGCAGTGTGAGGACATGTCCCAATGCACTTGGAGAATTTACAATCCTGGAATATAAATCCATATTTCACAGTCCTGCTGCTACTACCAACATACACAAAGGTCTAACTACATATCTCTCCAGGAACAACACTGGTGAGAGCTCAGAACACAGCAGTGTGAGGACACGTCCCCAATGCACTTGGAGAATTTACAATCCTGGAATATAAATCCATATTTCACAGTCCTGCTGCTACTACCAACATACACAAAGGTCTAACTACATATCTCTCCAGGAACAACACTGGTGAGAGCTCAGAACACAGCAGTGTGAGGACATGTCCCCAATGCACTTGGAGAATTTACAATCCTGAAATATAAATCCATATTTCACAGTCCTGTTGCTACTAACAGCATACGCAAAGTTCTAATTAAACATATCTCCATGGACATTCCAAAGCACTGGCTGCACAGAGCACAGCAGTGTCAGGACAAAACCTAACACTGACTGCAGTCTACATGGTCACACTTGCTGACAGGTTCCCTTTAATAACTGATACATGACTTATTCACCCCATCACACATATTTTAAACCCCTCATGTAGTTGATACATTGTGATTGTGTCATTATCATAAGTATCTATTAATATGGTTATAAATACAAAGTCATCACAAGTTTATTATAGGAAAGAGAAGTCTAATGTCTCCTGATACCAAACACAGAACATGACACAGGAGCAAAGCCAAAGCCAGAGCCAGAGGTGAAGGAACCAGCGAGAAACACTGAATCTATTTCCATCTGATTAGCAGGGAATGTGCCGGATTACAGCAACAGGAAGGTGAGAAATATCAAGAATTACTGTAGAAACAATTGATTTATAGATGTGAGGACTGGGGGATGGGAGAGCAATGCACATTACCTGTTATATGCACTACACCCCAGAGCTGCACTCACCATTCTGCTGCTGGTGCAGTCACTGTGTACATACCTGACATTACTTATCCTGTACTGATCCTGAGTTACATCCAGTATTATACCCCAGAGCTGCACTCACCATTCTGCTGCTGGTGCAGTCACTGTGTACATACATGACATTACTTATCCTGTACTGATCCTGAGTTACATCCTGTATTATACTCCAGAGCTGCACTCACTATTCTGCTGCTGTCACTGTGTACATACATGACATTACTTATCCTATACTGATCCTGAGTTACATCCTGTATTATACCCCAGAGCTGCACTCACTATTCTGCTGCTGGTGCAGTCACTGTGTACATACATGACATTACTTATCCTGTACTGATCCTGAGCTACATCCTGTATTATACCCCAGAGCTGCACTCACTATTCTGCTGCTGGTGCAGTCACTGTGTATCATAGTATATCATAGTATCATAGTATATAAGGCTGGAAGGAGACGCAAGTCCATCAAGTCCAACCTTCAAGAATTAAATAAATGTTTTATCCCCATAACCCGCGATATTTTTTCTCTCCAGAAAGTCATCCAGGCCTCTCTTGAACATGTACATAGAGTCGGCCATAACAACCTCCTGCGGCAGAGAGTTCCACAGTCTCACTGCTCTTACAGTAAAGAACCTTTGTCTATGGTGATGGTAGAATCGCCTCTCCTCTAGGCGTAGAGGATGCCCCCTTGTCCTGGTCACAGGCCGAGGTATAAAAAGATCTTTGGAGAGATCCTTGTACTGTCCGTTCAGGTATTTGTACATTGTAATGAGGTCTCCCCTCAGTCGTCTTTTTTCTAAACTGAATAATCCCAAATTTTGTAATCTGTCAGTGTATTCTAGTCCCCCCATTCCCCTAATAATCCTGGTTGCTCTCCTCTGCACCCGTTCCAGCTCTATTATATCCTTTTTATACACTGGTGCCCAAAACTGTACACAATATTCCATGTGTGGTCTGACCAGGGATTTGTATAAGGGCAAAACTATGTCTTTATCATGAGAATCTATTCCTCTCTTGATACATCCCATTATTTTATTTGCTTTAGCAGCAGCCGCCTGGCTCTGGTCACTAAAATTAAGTTTACCATCCACCAATACGCCCAAGTCCTTTTCAGCTTCAGTTTTACTAAGTAATTGACCGTTTAGAACATAATTATACTTTTTGTTTCCATGGCCCAAGTGCATAACTTTACATTTATCTACATTAAACCTCATCAACCATTTCTCTGCCCACTCCTCAAGTTTCCACAAATCCCTCTGTAATGCTAAACTATCGACCTCAGTATTTATTACTTTACACAGCTTAGTATCATCTGCAAATATTGAAACTTGACTGTGTAAACCCACTACAAGGTCATTAATAAAAATATTAAAAAGAAGTGGCCCCAATACTGACCCCTGTGGCACTCCACTGGTAACATCAACCCAATCTGAGAAAGTGCCATTAATGACCACCCTCTGTTTTCTATCACTAAGCCAATTACTTACCCAGATACACAGATTTTCTCCTATTCCCAGGAGTCTCATTTTATATACCAACCTTTTATGTGGCACGGTGTCAAATGCCTTTGAAAAGTCCAGATATACAACATCCACAGCGTCCCCCAGATCCAGTCTTGAACTTACCTCCTCGTAGAAACCAATCAGATTAGTCTGACAGGACCGATCTCTCATAAACCCATGCTGACGCTGGGTTATAAGGTTGTGCACAGTGAGATACTCCAGGATAGCATCTCTAATAAACCCCTCAAATATTTTCCCCACCACAGCAGTTAGACTTACAGGTCTGTAGTTTCCAGGATCGCTATTTGATCCTTTTTTGTATATTGGTACCACATTTGCTATGCGCCATTCCTGTGGAACATAACCAGTCCTCAGTGAATCTTCAAATATTAAAAATAATGGTCTGTCTATCACCGTACATAATTCATGCAGAACCCGGGGGTGTATGCCATCTGGCCCCGGTGATTTATCTATCTTAGTGGTTGCGAGGCGGCGCCGTACCTCTTCCTGGGTTAAACTGTTGACATTATAAAAAGAATTAACATTATTCCTCATTGTGTCTTCCACCAGGGGATTTTCCTGGGTAAAGACAGTTGAGAAGGCGACATTCAGTAGATTGGCCCTTTCCTCGTCTCCTTCCACCATGACCCCCATGTTATTTCTAAGGGGACCCACACTCTCTGTTTTTAGTTTCTTATCATTTATATACTTGAAAAATAATTTGGGATTATTTTTGCTCTCCCTGGCAATATTTCTCTCAGTCTCTATTTTTGCGGCCTTTATCTGCTTTTTACAGGATTTATTTTTCTCTCTATAATCCTGTAATGCCTCATCGCTACCTTCACGTTTTAGCACCTTAAACGCTTTATCTTTCTCGCTTATTGCTTTCCTTACTAGACTAGTTAGCCACTCCCAGTAATCCGTCAACCCGATCCGCAACATGCCGAACCCGAGCACCCGGCAAACAACACACTGTTCGGTATGCACGGTCTTTGTGACAGATTGCCCTGTGTGTTCCCCTAATAATGGAATCTCCCACTACCAGCACCTGTCTGACCTTGCCTGTGCTCCCATTACCCTTCTTACTGGAGCAGACATTCCCCTGGTTGCTAGCGGCCATGTCTTTCTGCAGCATTGCTACCCCAGAGCTGATATCGCCCTCATCCGCCAGCCTGGCAAACTTATTGGGGTGCACCAGATCAGGACTAGACTCTCTACAACTCTTCCCTCTACCCCGCCTTCTACATGTTACCCCACTGTGTACATACATGACATTACTTATCCTGTACTGATCCTGAGTTACATCCTGTATTATACCCCAGAGCTGCACTCACTATTCTGCTGCTGGTGCAGTCACTGTGTACATACATGACATTACTTATCCTGTACTGATCCTGAGTTACATCCTGTATTATACCCCAGAGCTGCACTCACTATTCTGCTGCTGGTGCAGTCACTGTGTACATACATTACATTACTTATCCTGTACTGATCCTGAGTTACATCCTGTATTATACTCCAGAGCTGCACTCACTATTCTGCTGCTGGTGCAGTCACTGTGTACATACATGACATTACTTATCCTGTACTGATCCTGAGTTACATCCTGTATTATACACCAGAGCTGCACTCACTATTCTGCTGCTGGTGCACTCACTGTGTACATACATGACATTACTTATCCTGTACTGATCCTGAGTTACATCCTGTATTATACCCCAGAGCTACACTCACTATTCTGCTGCTGGTGCAGTCACTGTGTACATACATGACATTACTTATCCTGTACTGATCCTGAGTTACATCTTGTATTATACCCAGAGCTGCACTCACTATTCTGCTGCTGGTGCAGTCACTGTGTACATACATGACATTACTTATCCTGTACTGATCCTGAGTTACATCCTGTATTATACTCCAGAGCTGCACTCACTATTCTGCTGGTGCAGTCACTGTGTACATACATGACATTACTTATCCTGTACTGATCCTGAGTTACATCCTGTATTATACTCCAGAGCTGCACTCACTATTCTGCTGCTGGTGCAGTCACTGTGTACATACATGACATTACTTATCCTGTACTGATCCTGAGTTACATCCTGTATTATACTCCAGAGCTGCACTCACTATTCTGCTGCTGGTGCAGTCACTGTGTACATACATGACATTACTTATCCTGTACTGATCCTGAGTTACATCCTGTATTATACTCCAGAGCTGCACTCACTATTCTGCTGCTGGTGCAGTCACTGTGTACATACATGACATTACTTATCCTGTACTGATCCTGAGTTACATCCTGTATTATACCCCAGAGCTGCACTCACTATTCTGCTGCTGGTGCAGTCACTGTGTACATACATGACATTACTTATCCTGTACTGATCCTGAGTTACATCCTGTATTATACCCCAGAGCTGCACTCACTATTCTGCTGCTGGAGCAGTCACTGTGTACATACATGACATTACTTATCCTGTACTGATCCTGAGTTACATCATGTATTATACCCCAGAGCTGCACTCACTATTCTGCTGCTGGTGCAGTCACTGTGTACATACATGACATTACTTATCCTGTACTGATCCTGAGTTACATCCTGTATTATACTCCAGAGCTGCACTCACTATTCTGCTGGTGGTACATACATGACATTACTTATCCTGTACTGTATGGGGCGCTGTCTGTATGAGTAATGGACCTGTATAAATGGTTCTCTCGGCTCTGATACTTCTGTAGTGAATGAGGATATTGATCGCGGTGATATTGATGTGGGGCAGTGACATCACTCCGTGTTATTGTATCTCATTCCCCCTATAATCCATCACTCCTGGCTCCGGACATGTGTCACTCCCATCATCCTGGTGACAGCAGTATTCCCTGCGATGATTTACATGGAGTCGGGAAAAACAATTCTGCCAAATATTCTGATTTCTGACTCTGAGCTCAATGTACTAAGATGTGACGAGATTGTGCATGTATATTTATTCCTGCCGCATCGCGCTACATTTAGGGCAATCAATCTCTTGTATGTCGCGGAATTGCATACAAATTAAATTACACGATCCGGGCGCGGGGATAGGTGCAGGGAGCCGGCAGGGAGGCTCATCCCGCTGCAGATTTGGTGATTTGATATGGTGATTTCATGCACAATTACCGCCTATTCAGGGCTTAATCGACAGGGCGAAAGGGGAAGCGAGCGCTGATTCCACCTCTGTGCAGCGAAATCTGAGCGATTGTCAAGGTTAAAGTAAGTGCCCCCCCCCTCTATTACATGAGAGAAGTCAATTTGCAGATCTTACGATGTCTGTATTAGTGATATGTATCCACTTGACTTTGAAACCAGAAACCATCAAATCTATAAAACTTTATACAGGCGGACCCCTACTTAAGAACACCTGACTTACAGACGACCCTTAGTTCCAAACTGAACTCTGGATATTGGTAATTTACTTTAGTCCCAGGCTACAATGATCAGCTGTAACAGTTATCCCAGAAAACCCAACATTTTTTAAATCCAATTGTCACAAAAATTTTTTTGCTGGGGTTACAATTATAAAATATACAGTTCCGACTTACATACAAATTCAACTTAAGAACAAACCTACAGAACCGATCCTGTACCTAACCCGGGGACTCTGGCTGTAGTTGTGGATGGACTCAAGGGGGAGTAGTTTTTCTTGGTGTTTTGGGTTATTTTATTTATTTATTGTTACATTTTGTAATTTTGTTTATATTTAATATGTTTTTGTAAACTTTTTAAGCATTTTTTGAGGGTCTGGCTTGTACTTTCATTGGGTGACTGCTACTCTATAGGCTGCAGCACCATAGTATTAGGTGAACCTGCTGGGTTACTATCAGTTATGACAGTCCTGGGACCCTTCAGTATTTCAGGGGGAAGTTGATGGGTTTTTGGAGCCTGGGGTAAACTTCTCACATGCAAAGTGGAACATTTTGTGCTGTGAGTTAGATTTGGGGAAGATCCAATAGGCAGGTCCATGAACAGGTCCATAGACAGGGTCATGAGCAGGTATAGAGACAGGTCCATGGGCAAATCTAAAGGATGGTCCATGGGCAGGTTTATAAGTGGGCCAATGGGCAGGGCCACTGGTGGTTCAATGGGCAGATCCATAAATGGGTGTATGGGCAGGTCTATAGTGTGTCAATGGGCAGGTCCATAGATGGGTGCATGAGTATGTCCATAGATAGAGCCAAGGGCAGGTCTATAAATTGGTCAATGGGCTGGTCCATAGATGAGTGCATGAGTATGTCCATAGTAGTAACATAGATGGGTCCATAGACAGGGCCATGGGTCTATACGTTGGTTCCATGATTGGGTCAGTGGGCAAGTCCATACATGGGGCCATTAGATGGGGCAATGGGCAGCTCTTTAAGTGGGTCAATGGGCAGGTCCATGGATGGTTCCATATGTGGGCCTTGGACAAGTCCATAAATAGGTCCATGGGCAATTCCATAGACAAATCAATGGGCAGGTCTATGGGTGGGTTAATGAGCGGATCCATAGGTAGGTCCATAAATGGTCATGGTGAGGGCTCAGATTTCACTAAAAGGTTAGGTAAGTGAGCATATTTCATCCACTGTGCATGTCGGCAATGGGTTACATACAGTAAGGAAGACGTGGATGATGGGTGTTATCATGGAATGAGAGCTCCGCCTCCAGATTCTTATCCCCACTATTTCCCTACCTGCTGGTAACACGACCTTTGACCCATTATCCCAGTCTATGGGGCACCATATACCCAGAGCAGGACTGACATCCCTTTCATATCAGCGACGTCTTCCCTCCAGGCAGATGAATAGGTTTCTCCGGGTTGTGGCGCTGACGTGTCCCCGCACCATTATAGACCAGTCACTTTTACGAGACTGTTAATGGAGCATCTGAGTGAAGGAGACGACAGATTGCTGAGACTTAACTTAATCAAATCCTTCACATAAATGTCACATCCAGCGCTCAGGCAGCCGAGCCTCATCCCCATCTCCTCCGATATGAGCGAGGAGGGATCAGCGCAGGATTATGTAAGGGTTAACTCTCTCAGGATTAGAATTGCCCTGGGGGACAGGGTGGCGGGCATGTTTACCCCAGTCTGGGCTGATTTGCAATAAGTGCACAGGGTGCATGTCCTTACGCTTCTGTGCCCTGAGCTCTCTGCATTTTCTGCACAGCTCCTCCCCTAGAGTGGTGTTACTACAGGGGTAGCATCCACAGCAGCTACTATGGGGCCCACAGAGTCAGGGGGCTCCATCATCTGGGGTATTTTATGTGTATATGCTATATGTCTGTGTATATGCTGTCTGTGTGTACATATTATATTTTTAAGAGGTAAGTGGGGCCCCATTCAGAAGTTCACTTTGGGGCTCTGCCTCTGGTTGGATACTACAGTTTTAGATCAGACCGGAGGGAGGGATGACGCACAGAGATCTCACATGTGAAGCTGAACTTTCAGCCTTTGATGAGAAGTTTTGCTGCAGTCCCTTTCAGATGAATCTATTTTCGAAATGCAAGTTCCAAACGGACCAAATTTCTTAAAACTCATCCACTTTTTAGCTATAGGGGTCCCTAAGATTTAGCGCCTCCATATTTTGTGTATATTTTGAGCTGTGGCGGGCGCAGGTATCCGGGGATGTTATTATGATTGGTGCAGTTATTACATTGTTACAAAGTGTCTCTTCCACACAATAACCTTCTTCCTCACTGTCGGTGCAGACAATGTCCCCCTTGTTCATGACCTCGGCTGCTTTGTGTCCAGCCGACCCCCCGGTCACATACTCCTTATACTGAAAGGCTGGAGTCATGTCCAGGGGATGGCATCCTCCATGCAGAACTATGGGCCATTCACTTATATACAGCAATGGTCACAATCATGAGGTCACAGCCGCTGTGCAACTACAACCCTCAGCAGAGCTCTGCATCTGCCGCACCAGCAGGAGACATGCTGGGAGTTGTAGTTTGTTGAGACATCCTCATTCTCATGTACATTGCTACATGTAAGATCCTCCTTTGGTTGAGATTTCCCTGATTTTAGAATATACAGGCGGTCCCCTACTTAAGAACACCGGGCTTACAGACGACCCCTAGTTACAGACGGACCTCTGGATGTTGGTAATTTACTGTAGTTTAGCCTTAGGTTACAATAATCAGCTGTAACAGTTATTAAAGGTGCCTGTAATTAAGATTTATTGTTAATCCTGGTTCTTATGACAACCCAACATTTTAACTATTCAACTGTCACAGAGACCAAAACATACGATAGTTACAATTATAAACGATACAGTTCCCACTTACATACAAATTCAACTTAAGAACAAACCTCCAGAACCGAAACTGTACGTAACCCGGGGACTGCCTGTATACAAATTAGCTGGAAATAATGACACCAATAGGGGGCAGTAATGGAAGTTTTTCTACATTTGCATATAAGACCCCATTGATTCAAGTGAAACCTACAAAAGATTAAACCAACTGCAAAGTTTCTGGTCATTAAATTGTCCCAAGTTTAATTATTGTACCTTATCTACAGGGATAGGGCACAACAACGTGATCACTGGGGGGTCCAACTTCTGGGACCCCAGTAATGCAGAGAATGGGGGTCAGGGTCCCATAAGTGGATGTGTCCTTCTTCTCTTTGTATATGTGAGCGCCCCAAATAACCAAGACCCTCAGTGCGGATCAGATAGTTGTGGGTAGGGATAACAATTAAGCTTAGGACAACCCCTTTAAATAAGAGGAGGGTCTCCTGATAACAGCCAATGACTGGATGAAGCAGTTAAGAAATCGATGCTATTGGATGGTTTTTTTCCCACATTGTCCCTGACTATAGTCCCCTGGATCCAAGAACTTGCAGTAATCCCCCCACAAATCACACAGTAGTGAGAGTGTAGAGTGTCATGTACTGATATATGGACCGGGCGCGAGGACAAAGAGTTAAATCAATAATTCTGTATTGCAAGGTTTTCTATTGCTTTCCCCCTAAATCACATCGGGGGGGGGGGGGGGGCACGGATCCGCGCACATACGCTAGACGGACGCCACCTCCGAGCAGGCGATAAGTTCTCCGCTGACTTTCCAGATTCATAGTTATTGAATGATGAAAGCGAAGCCGAGGAATATATAAGAGCGTCTCCGGGGGGAGGCAAAAACTTCCCTGAGAGTCGTAGACACTTGGCCCCCGGGAACAAAGGTTTTCTGACAATACGAGACACACAAACTCATTCTCCTCCAGCCGTTGCCAAGGGTTCTTCTAGAATCTCGCATGAAAACCATTGTAACAACTTTCATCTTGTAAGATGTTGTCCTTGGAGGAGAAGAACAAAGTGCAACCCATGTGTTTCGCCTCGTTGTTTGGGATTAGAATGAAGGAGCCAATGGATTGTGGGAGGCCGATGCCGCAGCGTTACAATAGAGATACATTGTAGCCGGTAGACAATGGCTTTGTTACACTTCATGTTTGGAGGCCAACGTCTTCAGCTTCAAAGGTTCCTGAGAGGGAAACGTAGAAACCTTGATGTCTTTCTGCGGAGTGGAGACGCAGCTCACCCACAGCTCTGCGACTACTTTATTTATATAATACTTACCATTGCTTCTTCATCGTGGAAGATGGAAACTGTTGTAAGATACATGAACCGAAGTAACGAGATAAAGAAGAATCCAACCAATTGGAGGGGATTTCCAGCAGAGGTCAGAAAGTCAACACATTCATGATGAAACAAGCCCTTAAAGGGGTGTTCCATGTATAATTGTTATCTTGTATTCACAGGAACAAGGGCTTTCTATTGGCTGTGCCAACCACTGTACGTGGGATCATATCATTAAAGGGGATGTGCCAAATATAATCCACAGGTTAGGGGATAAGTAACTTATTAAGAGGGTTCTCAATGATGGAATACATACTAATCACAAGAATGGGGTCCACTATGGCGTTGCAGGTTGAGCACACCTACTGTCACCCTATTTGTCTCTATTTCCAACATCCCCATAGACATGAAGTGGAGCAGCAGGATGCATGGACACCTGACACTCCATCATTAAAGGTGATCGCTGGTCAGAGACAGAGTAAAGATTTTAGAATTGAGGGGACCCTTTAAGTCTTCGAGTAAAATGAATGTAGAAAATAACGGAACAGAACAGGAAATTCTAAATTTTCCCTCTTTTATCACAAAGTGTGAATGAACCTCCGTAATCTGTTATCAATTGAGAATCCATTAGTGTAATTAGCATGTCGGGCCACATAGGCGACTTTATGGAAGTAATTAGCAAAACTTCTAACGAAGGGATAATTTCCCTCTTTAGAATATCTACATGTGGAGCCGATGTTTCCCATTTGCTTGTTAGATTCTATTTGCAATTATTTCTTATCTATGGAAGGATCAGCATTCTTATTAACAAATGACCTCCCAGAGATTCATAGGGACAAACGCTGGAGACGTATATCAGGTAAGTAGAAAGATTACCAAACACTGACACAGTCTCCTGCAGGTTGTGTGGACAACCACATGCCTCCTTCAGATACGACTGCTGAGGCCAGTGATTGGCTGAGCTGTGAACAACATCCTATAGAGCTGTACGTGTCATAAATGAAGGCAACTGGTACATGTCAACTTAGCCGCCTCACTCATGGAGACCATCAAAAGATGTCAACTTAGACCCCTGACTCATGAAGACCACCAAAAGATGTCAACTTAGACCCCTGACTCATGAAGACCACCAAAAGATGTCAACTTAGACCCCTGACTCATGAAGACCACCAAAAGATGTCAACTTAGACCCCTGACTCATGAAGACCATCAAAAGATGTCAACTTAGACCCCTGACTCATGAAGACCATCAAAAGATGTAAGCTTAGACCCCTGACTCATGAAGACCATCAAAAGATGTCAACTTAGACCCCTCACTCATGGAGACCACTTAAAGATGTCAGCTTAGACCCCTCACTCATGAAGACCACCAAAAGAAGTCAGCTTAGACCCCTCACTCATGGAGACCACCAAAAGATGTCAGCTTAGACCCCTCACTCATGGAGACCACCAAAAGAAGTCAGCTTAGACCCCTCACTCATGGAGACCACTGAAAGATGTCAGCTTAGACCCCTCACTCATGGAGACCACCAAAAGAAGTCAGCTTAGACCCCTCACTCATGGAGACCACTGAAAGATGTCAGCTTAGACCCCTCACTCATGAAGACCACCAAAAGAAGTCAGCTTAGACCCCTCACTCATGAAGACCACCAAAAGAAGTCAGCTTAGACCCCTCACTCATGGAGACCACTGAAAGATGTCAGCTTAGACCCCTCACTCATGGAGACCACCAAAAGATCTCAACTTATCCCCCTCACTCATGAAGACCACCAAAAGATCTCAACTTATCCCCCTCACTCATGGAGACCACTGAAAGATGTAAGCTTTGCCCCCTCACTCATGAAGACCACCAAAAGAATTCAGCTTAGTCCCCTCACTCATGATGACCATTGAAATATGTTAAATTAGCCCCCTCACTCATGCAGACCACCAAAAGATGTCAACTTAGCCCCCTCACTCATGCAGACCACCAAAAGATGTCAACTTAGCCCCCTCACTCATGAAGACCACCAAAAGATGTCAACTTAGCCCCCTCACTCATGAAGACCACCAAAAGATGTCAACTTAGCCCCCTCACTCATGAAGACCACCAAAAGAAGTCAACTTAGCCCCCTCGCTCATGAAGACCACCAAAAGAAGTCAACTTAGCCCCCTCACTCATGAAGACCACCAAAAGATGTCAACTTAGCCCCCTCACTCATGCAGACCACCAAAAGATGTCAATTTAGCCCCCTCACTCATGCAGACCACCAAAAGATGTCAACTTAGCCCCCTCGCTCATGCAGACCACCAAAAGATGTCAACTTAGCCCCCTCGCTCATGCAGACCACCAAAAGATGTCAACTTAGCCCCCTCGCTCATGAAGACCACTGAAAGATGTTAACTTAGCCCCCTGACTCATGAAGACCACCAAAAGATGTAAGCTTAGACCCATCACTCATGAAGACCACTTAAAGAAGCCAGTTAGCCCCCTCACTCATGATGACTATTGAAAGATGTCAACCTACTCACACAAGAAGACCACCGAAAGACATCAAATTAGGCCCCTCATTCATGAACATCAGAAAAAGACATCAATTTATCCTTCTTCCTTTATGAAGACCACCAAAAGATGCTAACTTAGCCTCCTCCCTCAAGAAGACCACCAAAAGACATCAACTTATCCCTCTAACTTATGTTGACCATTGGAAGATGTCATCTTAGCTCCTCACTCACACAGACCACCAGAAGATATCATCTTAGCCTCCTCACTCACACAGACCACCAGAAGATATCATCTTAGCCTCCTCACTCACACAGACCACCAGAAGATATCATCTTAGCCTCCTCACTCACACAGACCACCAGAAGATATCATCTTAGCCGCCTCACCCATGTTTACCAGCAGAAATATGGACCCTTTCTCTAGCACTGACCACCATTGATCCTGGAGTTACCAGATGAGGAGGGAATGAAAGACCCTCATAAATAATTTGGATGCCCGATGTGATGAGACTTTGTGGCATAACCACTCAAAATGCAAGAAGATCAATGAATAGCGCTGATTCTTCGTTTCACCCCACCCAATCAGGCTTCTGACATGAGGGTCCCATCGCCCACCCCCATGGGTATTGCTGAGGTCTCTTGTTACCCCTCTTATTTGGATTCTGCTTGTCCTTGACCGGCTGTTTGAGGGTCCCACGGCAGAGCGAAGCATCTCACAGACAGTCCCAACCTATTACAGAGACTGATTACTCCGGGAGGCTGCACATTATTTTTTGGCAGGTCGGCTGTAAGTCTCTGGGCCTCCTCCCTCCGCTGTCAAAGACGTGAAGCCTCTACCCCCCCATGCCAGATCCTGTGCTCATAAGTGTCAGGCGGCCTCAGTCACAGGGGAGAGGAAGAGGAGGGAGGGGGAGGCAAAAATCCAATCCCCCCCAAAAAATTCTATTCTTAAAGGGTTCTTTGAAGTGACCCAAAGTGCATTTGGAGAAGCTACAATCCAGGAATATAAATCCATTTATGACAGTCCTGCTGCTACTATCAACATTCAAAAAGGTATAATGAAACATCTCTGCAGGGACAATACTTAACACTGACTGCAGAGAGCACAGGGCACAGCAGTGTGAGGACACAAACCCTCTGCACTTGGAGAAGCTATAATCCTGGAATATACATCCCCATTTCAAAGTCCTGCTGCTACTAACAGCATAGAGAAATGTATGATTACTCATATCTCCAGGGACAATATCTAACACTGGCTGCAGAAAGCACAGAGCACAGCAGTGTGAGGACATGACCCGAAGTGCATTTGGAGAAGCTACAATCCTGGAATATAAATCCATAAATCACAATCCTGCTGCTACTATCAATATACACAAAGGTATAATTAAACATCTCTGCAGGGACAATACATAACACTGGCTGCAGAGAGCACAGATCACAGCAGTGTGAGGTCTGATTACACATCTCTCCAGGGAAAATACATAACACTGGCTGCAGAGAGCACAGAGCACAGCAGTGTGAGGTCTGATTACACATTTCTCCAGGGACAATACATAACACTGGTTGCAGAGAGTACAGAGCACAGCAGTGTGAGGTCTGATTACACACCTCTCCAGGGATTATACATAACACTGGCTGCAGAGAGCACAGAGCACAGCAGTGTGAGGGCTGATTACACATCTCTCCAGGGACAATACATAACACTGGCTGTAAAGAGCACAGAGCACAGCAGTGTGAGGTCTGATTACACACCTGTCCAGGGACAATATATAACACTGGCTGCAGAGAGCACAGAGCACAGCAGTGTGAGGTCTGATTATACCTCTCTCCAGGGACAATACATAACACTGGCTGCAGAGAGCACAGAGCACAGCAGTGTGAGGTCTGATTACACATCTCTCCAGGGACAATACATAATACTGGCTGCAGAGAGCACAGAGCACAGCAGTGTGAGGTCTGATTACACATCTATCCAGGGACAATACATAACACTGGCTGCAGAGAGCACAGAGCACAGCAGTGTGAGGTATGATTACACATCTCTCCAGGGACAATATATAACACTGGCTGCAGAGAGCACAGAGCACAGCAGTGTGAGGTCTGATTATACATCTCTCCAGGGACAATACATAACACTGGCTGCAGAGAGCACAGAGCACAGCAGTGTGAGGTCTGATTACACATCTATCCAGGGACAATACATAACACTGGCTGCAGAGAGCACAGAGCACAGCAGTGTGAGGTCTGATTACACATCTCTCCAGGGACAATACATAACACTGGCTGCAGAGAGCACAGAGCACAGCAGTGTGAGGTCTGATTACACATCTCTCCAGGGACAATACATAACACTGGCTGCAGAGAGCACAGAGTACAGCAGTGTGAGGTATGATTACACATCTCTCCAGGGATAATACACAACACTGGCTGCAGAGAGCACAGAGCACAGCAGTGTGAGGTCTGATTACACATCCCTCCAGGGACAATACATAACACTAAAAAAACCAAAAAACAAGAGAGCTTCTAGTTATGGCAAACAAATACACTTTATTCAAAAATGTCACATACAAAATAGAATAAAACAATTGATAGATTACTTTCAGGAGGGATTCCTGAAAGTCAAAAATAGGGGGGAACAAGACAGTGTCCCAGATGGAAATGGGACAAACACAGAGAACCTATGGCTCCCCTCACCCTGTATATGCCCCCAAAAGTTGTGCCAGAAAATATATCCAAAAATCTATACTGTCCAAAAGGTGGGACTATAATGTAGGGCAGTGGACCTATATGTCGTAATAACTGTGCATACAACCGGAGGTACCATCCGGTGCCTATGCCTCAAGTCAGAGAGCAAAGTCAAAGGAGCGGCCACACTTACCCAAAGGCATAATGTAGACGGCACAGAGGCAAGCAGGGGGAGAGCCAGCAGGAATACCCCGACGCGCGTTTCGCACCAATGCTTCGTCAGGAGGTAATGTCAGAATGTTGTGCTTATCTTAAATAGGCTCACCCAGCGTATCCGCTTGCAGACGCGCCTATCACGTGACACGCCGGCTCCATGAGGTCGCGCACCGGAAGTGCGTCACCATGGCTGCAGAGAGCACAGAGCACAGCAGTGTGAGGTCTGATTACACATCTCTCCAGGGACAATACATAACACTGGCTGTAGAGAGCACAGAGCACAGCAGTGTGAGGTCTGATTACACACCTGTCCAGGGACAATATATAACACTGGCTGCAGAGAGCACAGAGCACAGCAGTGTGAGGTCTGATTATACATCTCTCCAGGGACAATACATAACACTGGCTGCAGAGAGCACAGAGCACAGCAGTGTGAGGTCTGATTACACATCTCTCCAGGGACAATACATAATACTGGCTGCAGAGAGCACAGAGCACAGCAGTGTGAGGTCTGATTACACATCTATCCAGGGACAATACATAACACTGGCTGCAGAGAGCACAGAGTACAGCAGTGTGAGGTATGATTACAAATCTCTCCGGGGACAATACATAACACTGGCTGCAGAGAGCACAGATCACAGCAGTGTGAGGTCTGATTACACATCTCTCCAGGGACAATACATAATACTGGCTGCAGAGAGCACAGAGCACAGCAGTGTGAGGTCTGATTACACATCTATCCAGGGACAATACATAACACTGGCTGCAGAGAGCACAGAGTACAGCAGTGTGAGGTATGATTACAAATCTCTCCGGGGACAATACATAACACTGGCTGCAGAGAGCACAGAGCACAGCAGTGTGAGGTCTGATTACACATCTCTCCAGGGACAATACATAACACTGGCTGCAGAGAGCACAGAGCACAGCAGTGTGGGGTCTGATTACACATCTCTCCAGGGATAATACACAACACTGGCTGCAGAGAGCACAGAGCACAGCAGTGTGAGGTCTGATTACACATCCCTCCAGGGACAATACATAACACTGGCTGCAGAGAGCACAGAGCACAGCAGTGTGAAGACAATCCCCCAGAGTTAGTGATGGGAATTACGGCTCTTCTTCGTGATCTGGCTCATTAGGCTCCCCTCACTAGAAGAGCCGGCTCTTCTGGCTCCTGAATGGCTCCCTATTAAATATATAACAGAGAGCCGCAGGCCAGTCAATCACCACACACCACTCCACTTTTAACTTGATTGTACCGGGTTAAAGGGGGCGTGGTGAGCCAGTTAGGGGCGGGGTTAAGAGAGCCATCAGCTTACTGAGGGGAGCCGGCTCCCGTCGTTCATGAACGACATATCACTACCCCGAGTGCTCTTGGTGGAGCTACAATGGTGGAACATAAATCCCTATATATTAGGCAATACCTACCACCGGCACCGGCCTGCGTGGCCATAAGTACAGATGCTTTCCCCTGCAGACTATCACTCCTTCCAGGTCCGTGGCTTCCCATAGTGATGTGGCTCAGTGATTACGTAGCGAGCGGCTCTGTACCTGTCTGTGTGATGTATGAAGCAGGTTATATGTTGTGCGATGCACTTGCTGACACCGGGGTCATGAGATGTTGCTTCAATTTTCCCTGTGAGAACCGGAGAGCATTAAACACCGTGCCCCCCCCCCCACCCCCCTCCGCCAATGCAATAATATAAACTCCTCCTGGACTCCAGGACCTAAGTAATGGGCTCTGCTTCCTCCTAGGAGCTGGGCAATATTTACTGAGCCAGACGGCTTCATTATCCCCTATACCTCCCGCACTAATCACTGGCTGCAGGGAATTCGGGAACATGAGCAATGGCTTAGCAGGACCCATGCGACAGCCGAAACGGATGGTCTTATTAAAGGCAGTTTCCAAAGGCCTAAACACAAGCCCTTTTTTTCTCTGAGTCTGCAAGAAGTGGGTCATTTAACTGTGTGTCAGGAGCCGCGGCGCTGGCAGCCCCTGGCCCATCTCCCGGTGGCTCATAGGACTTGTGAACAGGGGGGACTACAAAATCACCAGTCCCCCTGATCCCCCCCATCACTTCTCATGACAGAACCCCTCAGCCCTTGTGTACTACCATCCCCTATGTGCATACAGTACAGTGCGGACCCCCAGACTGAGAGGATACAATGCAAAGTATCAAAATGTTACATTGTATCAAACCCGATCTAAATAAGACCATAAAGGAAATAGAACGAGTGTTTCATCCACATGGACATTGACCGGTTCGTTACTTCTCTATCTGATGAGATTAGTCACTTTTTGTAATGTTTTGCTACTTTTTAGTCCTTTTGGATCGTCATATTATATAATGTATCAGGACGTAATATTATCCTAATAATCCTAATAATATTATATTATTATAAGAGAAGGTTGGAGTAACCTAAAATAATGGGCAGTGACATATAGAAACAATCAGGGTCGGATTGGGGTGAATTGTGCCCATAAGATAATACCCATCCTTCCGCCACTTCCAAAATTGTGCTGTTCACTATTGGATAAGTGGGGGTCTAGTATTGGGTAAGATTCTGGGCTCAACATAGGTGATCAAGTCCGACACTGGAGACTTGTCATAGGGATAAGTTCTATTCAATGTTATTCCGAGTCTTATTTGCAGTCGCGCTCGATACAATGTAACATTTTAGCAGCTGAGTGAGAAAAATATCCACAGAACATGTGAAAACACATCAAAAAGTTAGAAACCCACAGCAAAGTTTTAGTAGAAGTCAAGATGTGGAAGCACTTAGACCAAACCCCGAACCCCGATCCTTTACAGGCCATGGACAATGCACACATCTGATTGGCCAGTGGTGGTTTATTCTGCTCCTTACAAGAATTTTCCATAAATATCAGATTGCGGTTGTCAGACAACTGAGTGTTAGGAACTGCAACTCACCTACAAAAACTGCAATAAAAACTGAAGCTGAGGGGCAACTCCTGGCATCAGCCACTACACCAGGAGTGGACCCCCGGTTCTGTTCTGTGTTGTTATTCCTGTGGGAATGAAATAAGGAGAGATTGCAGCATTCAGATGTTCCTACAAAACACAGCGCTATTCCTTGCATAGTGGCTGTGCTTGGTATTGCGGCTCAGCACCATTCACTTGGCCAAGCTGCTCACATGATAAATGTACATAGTCGAGGTCAATTGCTCCTCCAAAAATCTCAAATGACTCCCCCATCCTACAGACAGCAGATCAGTTATTAAAGCCAAGACAACCCCTTTAAATTGAGACCCTTTCCCCCTCTGAGGACAGTCCAGGTGCCAGAGGCGGACTCCTCAGTGGTGGTCGTACACGGAAGCAGCGAGATGTTAGATGTTACTGTAGAGACCCAGTAACGGATTGTTCATGGAGAAACCTTGTATCCTCGGATAATGGGATGCATGAGATGGACAGGAACCCCCCGTAGCCCAATTAAAGGTATTTCACATCTTGTAACCTACTTCTCCCCTCGTCCCCCAAGCCTTGGGCTTCCTGAGATCTGGATGAGTTATTAGCCGGGAGCGTTAGAGAAATAAGTGTACATGTTCAGGATAAGATAAAGGTTTTGCTATTGTTATGGAAGGAACATCTGGAGGAACAATAAGGTTTTACGTCGCTGGAGACATCCCCGGAATGAGAACGTCTCCGAGGTCAGACCTTGATCCATGTATTTTCTTGTATTGGGGATGTTTTTATTCCTTATAGCAGATCTTTTTGGAAAAAACATGGCACAGATCTTGTATAGTGATCAATGCAGACTGGACCGTCCCCGTGTCATCTTGTATCGCCATAAGGTGATTCCATGACACCAGATGCTCCTGATATTCTCAAGCCTATTGGTTCTAATGCAAAATACATTGTATAACTCGGAGACTTACAGTATGAAACCAGCATCTGGTTACATGCTTAAAGGGGATGTCCACTTTTACAATAAAAGTTATTTAATTTTCCAAAATACTTTCTTTATTAATTCTTCTTGGTTTTATAGAAGCTTTATTGTTTACTTGCTTTAGATAAACACCAATTCCTGTGATGTCACACAGGTGCACGGCTCATTATATCCCTGGTCATGTGATGTCACACAGGTGCACGGCTCATTATATCCCTGGTCATGTGATGTCACACAGGTGCACGGCTCATTATATCCCTGGTCATGTGATGTCACACAGGTGCACGGCTCATTATATCCCTGGTCATGTGATGTCACACAGGTGCACGGCTCATTATATCCCTGGTCATGTGATGTCACACAGGTGCACAGATAGTTATATACCTGGTCATGGGATGTCACACAGGTGCACGGCTCGTTATATCCCTGGTCATGTGATGTCACACAGGTGCAGGGCTCGTTATATCCCTGGTCATGTGATGTCACACAGGTGCACGGCTCATTATATCCCTGGTCATGTGATGTCACACAGGTGCACGGCTCATTATATCCCTGGTCATGTGATGTCACACAGGTGCACGGCTCATTATATCCCTGGTCATGTGATGTCACACAGGTGCACGGCTCATTATATCCCTGGTCATGTGATGTCACACAGGTGCACGGCTCATTATATCCCTGGTCATGTGATGTCACACAGGTGCACAGATAGTTATATACCTGGTCATGTGATGTCACACAGGTGCACGGCTCATTATATCCCTGGTCATGTGATGTCACACAGGTGCACGGCTCATTATATCCCTGGTCATGTGATGTCACACAGGTGCACGGCTCATTATATCCCTGGTCATATGATGTCACACAGGTGCACGGCTCATTATATCCCTGGTCATGTGACGTCACACAGGTGCACAGCTTTTTATATCCCTGGTCATGTGATGTCACACAGGTGCACAGATAGTTATATACCTGGTCATGTGATGTCACACAGGTGCACAGCTTGTTATATCCCTGGTCATGTGATGTCACACAGGTGCACGGCTCATTATATCCCTGGTCATGTGATGTCACACAGGTGCACAACTCGTTATATCCCTGGTCATGTGATGTCACACAGGTGCACAGATAGTTATATCCCTGGTCATGTGATGTCACACAGGTGCCCGGCTCATTATATCCCTGGTCATGTGATGTCACACAGGTGCACGGCTCATTATATCCCTGGTCATGTGATGTCACACAGGTGCACGGCTCATTATATCCCTGGTCATGTGATGTCACACAGGTGCACGGCTCATTATATCCCTGGTCATGTGATGTCACACAGGTGCACGGCTCATTATATCCCTGGTCATGTGACGTCACACAGGTGCACAGCTCGTTATATCCCTGGTCATGTGATGTCACACAGGTGCACAGCTTGTATATCCCTTGTCATGTGATGTCACCCAGGTGCACAGTGTGTTATATCTCTGGTCATTTGATGTCACACAGGTGCACGGCTTGTTATATCCCTGGTCATGTGATGTCACCCAGGTGCAGGGCTCGTTATACCCCTGGTCATGGGATGTCACACAGGTGCACAGCTCATTATATCCCTGGTCATGTGACGTCACACAGGTGCACAGCTCGTTATATCCCTGGTCATGTGATGTCACACAGGTGCACAGCTTGTACATCCCTTGTCATGTGATGTCACACAGGTGCACAGTGTGTTATATCTCTGGTCATTTGATGTCACACAGGTGCACGGCTTGTTATATCCCTGGTCATGTGATGTCACCCAGGTGCAGGGCTCGTTATATCCCTGGTCATGTGATGTCACACAGGTGCACGGCTCATTATATCCCTGGTCATGTGACGTCACACAGGTGCACAGCTCGTTATATCCCTGGTCATGTGATGTCACACAGGTGCACAGCTTGTATATCCCTTGTCATGTGATGTCACACAGGTGCACAGTGTGTTATATCTCTGGTCATGTGATGTCACACAGATGGTCAGCTTGTTATATCCCTGGTCATGTGATGTCACCCAGGTGCAGGGCTCGTTATACCCCTGGTCATGGGATGTCACACAGGTGCACAGCTTGTTATATCCCTGGTCATGTGATGTCACACAGGTGCAGGGCTCGTTATACCCCTGGTCGTGAGATGTCACACAGGTGCACAGCTCGGTATATCCCTGGTCATGTGGTGTCACACAGGTGCACAGCTTGTATATCCCTTGTCATGTGATGTCACACAGGTGCACGGCTCATTATATCCCTGGTCATGTGATGTCACACAGGTGCACGGCTCGTTATATCCCTGGTCATGTGATGTCACACAGGTACACGGCTAGTTATATTATATTTCTCGTCTTGTGATGTCACACAGGTGCATGGCTGGTAATTTTCCTGGTCATGTGATGTCACACAGGAGCATGGTTCCTTATATCCCTAGTCATGTGATATCACACAGGTAGACGGCTTGTTATATCCCTAGTCATGTGATATCACACAGATGCACGGCTTGTTATATCCCTGGTCATGTGATGTCACCCAGGTGCAGGGCTCGTTATACCCCTGGTCATGGGATGTCACACAGGTGCACAGCTTGTTATATCCCTGGTCATGTGATGTCACACAGGTGCAGGGCTCGTTATACCCCTGGTCGTGAGATGTCACACAGGTGCACAGCTCGGTATATCCCTGGTCATGTGGTGTCACACAGGTGCACAGCTTGTATATCCCTTGTCATGTGATGTCACACAGGTGCACGGCTCATTATATCCCTGGTCATGTGATGTCACACAGGTGCACGGCTCGTTATATCCCTGGTCATGTGATGTCACACAGGTACACGGCTAGTTATATTATATTTCTCGTCTTGTGATGTCACACAGGTGCATGGCTGGTAATTTTCCTGGTCATGTGATGTCCCACAGGAGCATGGTTCCTTATATCCCTAGTCATGTGATATCACACAGGTAGACGGCTTGTTATATCCCTAGTCATGTGATATCACACAGGTGGACGGCTTGTTATATCCCTGGTCATGTGATGTCACACAGGTGCAAATTACACTTTGTGTTATAATGAGCCGTGCACCTGTGTGACATCACATGACCATGGACCGGTGCTTATCTACAGGAAGTAGATGATGAAGCTTCCTGTTGCATGACAGCAAGAAGACAACAAGCGGAGATCTACAAAACCGTGAAGAACTGACACAGAAATTATTTGGGAAAATTTTACTACTTTTCATTACACAAACAATATCAGTTTTTTGTTATAATGTGTTTAAAGTGGACGAGCCCTTTAAGAGGATGAGATCAACTGGAATACAGCGCAGGCCCATTGCACAGGGCTGGTATCACAGGTAGTTAGAGGTAGGTGATCACCAACGAGGAGCTGTGGTTGTAGGATGAGCCGGGGAGGGGGGGGGGGTCCATGGAGAAGCTACTGCTGCCGGATCAGTGGCTCAGGACCTGCTGAATGGTGTCCAAGGAGGAGATCTTGTTGGGTGGTTGTCAATGGGTGAGTTTATTTTGGTGGGTAACCTATTTAGTGGGGTTGTGTTGCCAGAGAGATGAGATTGGCGTTGGAGGATTCGGATGGGGTGGTGGTGACCCGGGGAGGATGGCCAGGGGGATGTACTGGGTTATGTTGAGGAACAAGTAGGAGATTTGATGGAGACAACATCCTGATGTCTTGTCCCTGTCCGGTTATGACTTATCGCAATGTCTAGATATCTACATCATAAAGTCAATGTATCATAAATGTTTATGTAAAACCGTACAACGCGCGTTCTCCGGCAGCTTCGTTACATTGTGTAATGGGCCGGTTATCACTTACAGAAGGTCACCGGATGATATCAGGTCATTGATCTAATGGCGTCTGACATTTGCCCCCCGTATAGCGTCCATAAATAAGAGACATAATAGAGCGGTAACGACACGGAGGAAAGCCGCGGCACGTGGAGAGGGAAGCTGAGTGATCCTCTCCAGAGGATATCCAGGGCTATTAACCGCTCCACAGATTGTACGGAGCAGATGTGACCTGGAAATTATGCAACACAGAAGATTTCCATTCACAAAGTGACTTTCATCAGCAGAGAATCACAGGAGCGCGAAGTCTATGGGATCTTTATTTTCCATATGGGGCTCATTCTGCCCCTCAATGATTGTATGATCACTGCACATCTATAGGGATTATATACCTTATACAGCAGCAAACACATCAGTGTTCTGATCTGCAGAGGGGCCCGGGGGGTACCCGGGCCCACGGTCACCCTATAGGGCAGTGATGGCGAACCTATAGGGTGAACCCAAAACCCCACTTATCATGAGGTGCTAACCAAAAATTAAAGCAGTAACTTATTGCTCCCTGTTCAACAACTTCATATTTGCCTCCTGATTCTTTGAGTCCTGTCTGGTGTGCTGGAGCGATGCCCCGGGTGCCCACAGAAAGGGCTCTGATTGCCGCCTCTGGCACCCGTGCCATAGGTTTGCCACCACTGCTCTAGGGGCTTCCTAGATTATATGTAATGAATATCATAGCTATGATTCCATGTAGAGTATAAGGGTCCCTACACTGCTCCCGCACACAGGAACCCTACAGCTTGTGTCCATCACTGCCCGGGTGCTATTTGCTCTCTGGTATCAAATTTTAAAGGGATGAGTAGATCTCCTCCCCTGCCACAAGGAACCTTCCAAAAACAATGGTTCCCTTGCATTGACTGACTCAGTGGGGAACATTTTAAGAGATAAAGCTGAGACTCATTCAGACTGTGACCTACATGAGGAAGACCTGAGCAAGTCACAGTGATGGGGGGATACATGGATCCTACAATGTGCAAAGGTTAGAATTTCTTGGGCTTAAAGGGATTGCCCCAATGTGAAGGTTATTTCCTATCAACAATCTGAATATTCCCAATGATCACAAGATTGGGGTCCGTTCTCCTTAATGGGTGGAGCAGCAGAGTCCCGTGGTTCAGGGCAGTGTCTGTAGGATTGCTACAAATATCTCCAGGACACATCCTCCACCTGCCCCTGCCTCCGTTCTTATGGTCACTCCCCTTTAATGCCCCTCTAATCATTGTTCCCAGTATTGTATAACAGACAGATGAGGGAATGAATGTGATTGACCACTGGTTCCTTCTCCTATAACGTTCCATGAGGTTCTGCTGGTTCTGTGTCTCTGGACCCCTGCGGCAGGGGCCACTTTCATCTAAGACCTAATGACGATAATGAACATTGTATCTGATGTTGTACAATGTGTCTCCCACCAGAATCCTGTCTTACACAACCTCCTTCCGTGCTGAATTCCTATAGAATATTCTATTCTCCCTCTGTTTTTGTTATTCCGCCTTGATCAAAAATTTAGATGGCGAAACATCTGCTGCCTCTTAATTAATAGGATTTGTTGGGTCGGCGCTGATCTCAGGCTGGAGCTGCACCCGCTAGACCCGCCGCAAAGAGTGTGAATGATTTATCAGGTGAAAGGTGTAAATCCCCTGCATGTTATTAGCTCCCCACCATCGCTCCGGCAGATGTAGTGTGATGGGAGAGGGAACCGACTACGGAAGGGGCAGAAGCTGCGGATCCCAAGTATTGGACCTCTCTGCATGTATGTGCCAGGCTTAATGCTTCTTGGTACTGTGCTTGATACTTCTTGATATTGGGCTTGGTGATTCTTGGTACTGGGCTTGATGCTTCTTGGTACTGGGCTTGATGCTTCTTGGTACTATGCTTGGTGCTTCTTGGAACTGGGCTTGGTACTGGGCTTGGTGCTTCTTGGTACTGGGCTTGGTACTGGGCTTGGTCCTTCTTGGTACTTGGCTTGGTGATTCTTGCTACTGGGCTTGGTGCTTCTTGGTACTGGGCTTGATGCTTCTTGGTACTGGGCTTGGTGATTCCTGCTACTGGGCTTGATGCTTCTTGGTACTTGGCTTGATGCTTCTTGGTACTTGGCTTGGTGCTTCTTGGTACTGGGCTTGATGCTTCTTGGTACTGAGCTTGATGCTTCTTGGTACTGGGCTTGGTGCTTCTTGGTACTTGGCTTGGTGCTTCTTGGTATTGGGCTTGGTGATTCCTGCTACTGGGCTAGGTGCTTCTTGGTACTGGGCTTGGTGCTTCTTGGTATTGGGCTTGGTGATTCCTGCTACTGGGCTAGGTGCTTCTTGGTACTGGGCTTGGTGCTTCTTAGTACTGGGCTTGGGTCTTCTTGGTACTTGGCTTGGTGCTTCTTGGTACTGGGCTTGATGCTTCTTGGTACTGGGCTTGGTGCTTCTTGGTACTTGGCTTGATTCTTCTTGGTACTGGGTTTGATACTTCTCTGTACTGGGCTAGGTGCTTCTTGGTACTGGGCTTGGTGCTTCTTGGTACTGGGCTTGGTGCTTCTTGGTACTGGGCTTGGTGCTTCTTGGTACTTGGCTTGGTGCTTCTTGGTACTGGGCTTGATACTTCTTGGTACTGGGCTTGATGCTTCTTGGTACTTGGCTTGGTGCTTCTTGGTACTGGGCTTGATACTTCTTGGTACTGGGCTTGATGCTTCTTGGTACTGGGCTTGGTGCTTCTTGGTACTTGGCTTGATTCTTCTTGGTACTGGGTTTGATACTTCTCTGTACTGGGCTAGGTGCTTCTTGGTACTGGGCTTGGTGCTTCTTGGTACTGGGCTAGGTGCTTCTTGGTACTGGGCTTGGTGCTTCTTGGTACTGGGCTTGGTGCTTCTTGGTACTGGGCTTGATGCTTCTTGGTACTTGGCTTGGTGCTTCTTGGTACTGGGCTTGATACTTCTTGGTACTGGGCTTGATGCTTCTTGGTACTGGGCTTGATGCTTCTTGGTACTGGGCTTGGTGCTTCTTGGTACTGGGCTTGATACTTCTTGGTACTTGGCTTGGTGCTTCTTTGTGCTGGGCTTGATATTGGGTTACTGCTTCTTGTAGCATGAATGTTTCCTTTAACGCTGCGCCTAGAGCAGGGAGACAATGAGGCGCTGTCTATGGATATGTTCTTCATGCAGATGACAAGGAGACATGGCTGCGGATGAGACACAGTTACGTATTGTAGGGATCCGCTCGCTGCTCTGAAGGAAGCTTAAGGTTTCAAAGGCCAAGAGTCTCCGGGCATCAGTGCAATGCAAGGCCCCGCCGATGGCACGTATAGCTCCTGGTGCATGTCACCGGCTAGAGCCGAACTCACAGAGAACAGCCCCGAGGCTCGGAGGAGAGGATAATGAGAGCAGGAATCCGCAGCACAAGCTCCAGCCATCATTATACCGCACACACCAGAATACACCGTACACTCCGCTCCCACAGGGCCTATTATACAGTACTGCCATCCCACAGAGGTTACAGGGGCCGTGACTGAGTACATCTCATATAAGAAGTGACACATATCAGAGAGGAAACCAGCAAGTCTGGATTCCGGATATCATTGAATAACATTCCCTCCAACTAGGAAAGAGTTAACTTATCTGAGTTCATTACTCAACTACTCAGAGGTAACATTCCCTGGATAATCTACATTCCCTCTAATATCCCTGTACATAGGGGCAGTATTATAGTAGTTATATTCTTGTACATAGGGGGCAGTATTATAGTAGTTATATTCCTGTACATAGGGGGCAGTATTATAGTAGTTATATTCCTGTACATAGGGGGCAGTATTATAGTAGTTATATTCTTGTACATAGGGGGCAGTATTATAGTAGTTATATTCTTGTACATAGGGGGCAGTATTATAGTAGTTATATTCTTGTACATAGGGGGCAGTATTATAGTAGTTATATTCTTGTACATAGGGGGCAGTATTATAGTAGTTATGTTCTTGTACATAGGGGGCAGTATTATAGTAGTTATATTCCTGTACATAGGGGGCAGTATTATAGTAGTTATATTCTTGTACATAGGGGGCAGTATTATAGTAGTTATATTCCTGTACATAGGGGGCAGTATTATAGTAGTTATATTCCTGTACATAGGGGCAGTATTATAGTAGTTATATTCTTGTACATAGGGGGCAGTATTATAGTAGTTATATTCTTGTACATGGGGGGCAGTATTATAGTAGTTATATTCTTGTACATAGGGGGCAGTATTATAGTAGTTATATTCTTGTACATAGGGGGCAGTATTATAGTAGTTATATTCTTGTACACAGGGGGCAGTATTATAGTAGTTATATTCCTGTACATAGGGAGCAGTATTATAGTAGTTATATTCTTGTACATAGGGGGCAGTATTATAGTAGTTATATTCCTGTACATAGGGGGCAGTATTATAGTAGTTATATTCCTGTACAAAGGGGGCAGTATTATAGTAGGTATATTCCTGTACATAGGGGGCAGTATTATAGTAGTTATGTTCTTGTACATAGGGGGCAGTATTATAGTAGTTATATTCTTGTACATAGGGGGCAGTATTATAGTAGTTATATTCCTGTACATAGGGGGCAGTATTATAGTAGTTATATTCCTGTACATAGGGGGCAGTATTATAGCAGTTATATTCTTGTACATAGAGGACAGTATTATAGTAGTTATATTCTTGTACATAGGGGCAGTATTATAGTAGTTATATTCTAGTACATAGAGGGCAGTATTATAGTAGTTATATTCTTGTACATAGGGGGCAGTATTATAGTAGTTATATTCCTGTACATAGGGGGCAGTATTATAGTAGTTATATTCCTGTACATAGGGGGCAGTATTATAGCAGTTATATTCTTGTACATAGAGGACAGTATTATAGTAGTTATATTCTTGTACATAGGGGACGGTATTTTATTGTTATGTTTTTGTATTATACACATTGATTTATTAATTTACCAGATACTGTATATAATTATTGGATACATCCGCTCCGTGCACTTCATATTGAGTAGTCAGGTGAGTAACCAGCTGTGTCTTCATACACTTAATGTTAATGACCTATAATTTGTTTAGTTTGATCGCTTACATTCCAGCAGATCAATGGAATGAGTTCCCCATATATTTCCCATAACATGTAATATCCTCCTGACATGTATTGATGGTTCTTATCTGCGTGAAGCAATTTTGCTGTTACAATCTATATCCAATAAAATGACGCAATAAATAATCTTTGATCCCAATGAAGTCAATAGAGAAAACATTAGGACGTTGCTTTAAACTGGAGCCACTTATTAGCATTAACGGAGCGGCTCCATCCATCTATTGGGTAACAACCCTCGGCCATTACTGCGGCTGTCCGGGATATGATGTGTCCATACATGAGTTATGGGCGGCTTCTTAGGTTCACGGAATTGCAGTCCTTGATGGTAGTAAGGGATCGTATTTACCTCCCTGGGGATATCAGGGACTGAGCACATAAACCCTGATGATGCTATTACTCCACGATACTTTCCAGCCAAGGACTTGCCCATTTTCCATCAACCTCTCGTTTTCAGACACTCGAGTCCTCTCCTCTATGGTCGGGGCGTCGTAGATCACATCTAGATAAAGCCCTTGACTATATCTGCAGAAGAAGCTTAGAGAAGATCTGCCGAGTAGGGAGAGGAGCTTTTACTTTTTGGATACATCAAAGATACACAACTTTTTGTAGCCTTTATGTTGCAGAGACAAATTGTAGCAGCCAAAGTAAATGGCTTGGCCAAGCAACCTTGGGGTGGATCCATGGGAGGTCCAGAGGAGGGACTATATCAAATACATATTGGTAAGAATGCATGTGGTTAGGGGTATGTCCAAACTTTCTGATTCGTGGGGGTTTAAGTGAGGGTTAACAGCATTGTAATTTCAGGGGTGACATATGACACCCCTAAGGATGGCTCCTAGAGGAGTAGACATTGCAGCCAAGGGTACTTCTTCAATGAGAGGTAGGTATTGGTGGAGAAGAACTCATACCAGATCAAACTGCAATACCAGACTCAGACTGTGGACAGCTGGGGGCACTCTCTCAGCTCAGGACGTGAAGTAGAGTTAAAGGGTTTTCCAGTAATTATAAAAGGACAATTAAAAATAGTAATCTAATAGTAATCCCAACACACTTGATTTCCAACACCACAGGAAAGGCACTGCAGCAGAGCATCGGGAAGCAGAAATAGACCTTGGGCCAGGAGAAGCAGAACTTCAGAGAAGCTCAAAGTAAATGCAGACAATGGGGCTTATTTACTAAGGGTTCCGCGGCCGCAATTCCATTGGGTTTCCCAACTTTTCGGTGATTGCGCCGGGGATTGTGTCGCACGCCATCGTTTTGTGTCACAATTGCGCCGGCTTTCATGTGACACAAATCGGGGGGGGGCTGGCCGTCGGACAATCTGACGGATTCGGACTTCGCGCAGAATTTAACAATTTAATTGGTGTCGCAAGCCAAGCACTTACATGCACCAGGAAGAAGAAGGTGAACTCCGGGGACCTGAGCGGGAAGCGACACATGCAGGATATTGGGTGCACGATCTTAGTGACTCCCCGCACAGCGCATTATACACGGACAATGCACTTACATGCACCAGGAAGAAGAAGGTGAACTCCGGGACCTGAGCGGGGAAGAGACACATGCAGGATATCGGGTGCAGGATCTTAGTGACTCCCCGCACAGCGCATTATACACGGACAATGCACTTACATGCACCAGGAAGAAGGTGAACTCCGAGGACCTGAGCGGGGAAGCGACACATGCAGGATATCAGGCGCAGGATCTTAGTGACTCCCCACACACAGCACATTATACACGGACAATGCACTTACATGCACCAGGAGGAAGAAGAAGGTGAACTCCGGGGACCTGAGCGGGGAAGTGACACATGCAGGATATCGGGCGCAGGATCTTAGTGACTACCCGCACAGCGCATTATACACGGACAATGCACTTACATGCACCAGGAAGAAGAAGGTGAACTCCGGGGACCTGAGCGGGAAGCGACACATGCAGGATATTGGGTGCACGATCTTAGTGACTCCCCACACAGCGCATTATACACGGACAATGCACTTACATGCACCAGGAAGAAGAAGGTGAACTCCGGGACCTGAGCGGGGAAGAGACACATGCAGGATATCGGGCGCAGGATCTTAGTGACTACCCGCACAGCGCATTATACACGGACAATGCACTTACATGCACCAGGAAGAAGAAGGTGAACTCCGGGGACCTGAGCGGGGAAGCGACACATGCAGGATATCGGGTGCAGGATCTTAGTGACTCCCCGCACAGCGCATTATACACGTACAATGCACTTACATGCACCAGGAAGAAGAAGGTGAACTCCGGGGACCTGAGCGGGGAAGCAGATGTGCATTCCGGCAAATATTTTGGATCGTGTATCGCACAGGGACCAGGTAAGTAAATGTGCTCCAATACATACGAATGACAGAAGACTAAGGCATCCGTTATACCACCATCTAGTCCTTATAAATTGGGATATACTGTATCATTACAGGTACTGGAATGTATCTCCTTCCCTTACTGTAATTATGTAACAACTGGAAGCAATGATGTCACTAACCTCAGACTGTAATGTCCCCTCTTCCTAGATACTCTGCGGCACATTTACTAAGGTTCTTGCACCAGTTTTCTGGTGGATTTTGCACATGTATTTATAAAGTGTCCAAGACACATGTGTGTTGCAGTAGCTCCTGCTTTGGGACTCTATGGTGACCTCATGGAATCCCTCTATACGTTGAAGCAACCATTGAGCAATGCACATAGCGATATAAGAATATAATATATTGCATATAGTAATATAAGGATATAATGTAACCAGTAGATGAGAGGACGCTGTCATGGCTCCAGCACCCACATGCCCCATCTATCTTCAGCAGGATCCAGCAGGTGCATCGCAGACACGGTATCACAGAAGGTCATCCTCCATGGCTGGTTTTATGAAGATATTGTTTGGTTTTATGTCTTAACTGCCTAATTAGTGTCTCTGGGGTAATTTCTCTGTGTATTAATCTCTTGCTATTACTTTGGTAACATACGGATAGTTTTCCTTCTGGCTAATTAGAAATAAATACAAAAACAAAGGCATCTCGGAGCTGGGAGGAAGACACCCGAATCACATCTCCAACATAAACACAGCTGTGACAGAAGACCCGCCGCCAGGACTGGGGGAGAGACGCGCCATCCAAACCATTAACCCCCAACTCGGAGACTTCCCACCTCTGAAAGGAACTTGTGTGTTCTGCCATCACATGGGATGGTGCCAAGTCCTGGCGAAGAACCAACAAACCAACGCGTGAGAAAACGGGCGACATCATCGGGGGATTGTCAGAAGTCATTTATTGAGTTTTCATTTTTCGGAAGAATTCTGCTTATGGAAGAGCAATGGAAAGTGAAAAAAATATAAACTGGGGTTCCTTGTATCCACCAAGTAAAATTACTATGCATCTATAACCTTCATCCTCTACTAGGTAAAAGATTCTGGTAGCTTCCAAATTGCATTAGGTTCTGGTGGACTTCTGGGATCTACAATTGTGATAGAGCCTTGGCCCCTGTACTTCAGCAAAAATCCAACTTAGAACTGCAGCAGAACCCAATCTATTTTATCCGGAATGTCTGTGTGGACACAATGGGGCACATTTACTTATCCGTCCCGTTGATGCCGCCGATCCGGAATGTCCAACGAGGATTCGGAGCTGCCGCGATTCACTAAGATCGTGCGTCCAATATCCTGCATGTGCCAATTCCTGTTGAGGTCCGCCGGAGTTCACCTTCTTCTTCCCGGTGCATGTGAGTGCTCATCTTGCGACACAATTTGCTTTTTAAATTCCGCGGTTTGTCCGAATCAGTCGGGTTGTTTGACGTCCACGCCCCCCTGATTTGTGTCGCATGCAACCCCGCACCGATGCGCCACAATCCGATTGCATCCGATCGCATACAAAAACCCCGGGGACAATTCAGGGCAAATCGGAAAAAAACACGAAACCCTTAGTAAATGAGCCCCACTGTATCGATTCCGAGTGTAATAACAAAGCTCCAATTGTTATCTGCCTCTTCTAAGCCGCATTAAAGGATCTTGGGGGTAATTGCTGCATTAGTAAGTATTAAAAAACCCAAAAGCGTAGCATGACAAAGAGTCCTGCTTTAAAGTAAATCTACCATTGAAATCCATCCTGATAAACCAGGGACATTACTCATAGATCCAGGCACCGGGACTGTGGGATCTTCTTATATTTGTTATCCATGGCTTCCGTCCTTCTAAAATCAACTTTTAATATTATGCTAATTACCCTAGCCTAGCCCCTCTGTGATCTGGCTTTAGAGGCTGTTACACTGTCTCACCCTCACCATGCTCCCTCAGTATTTGCTGCTGTATTCTGAGTGCTGAGGAAGCAGGGGAAGGGCAGTGTAACAGCGTGTAAAGCCAGATTACAGAGGGGCTAGCGGAGCCCCTCAGACTCATTAGCATAATATTCAAAGTTGATATTAGAAGGAAGGAGCCCATGGATAACATGTTATGTTATGTCCCTGGTTTATCAGGATGGATTCTGATGGGAGATTTCCTTTAATCTACATGTAATATCCTGGATATTTGTTGTGAGTGCAGATAACTGCAGCTCGTTCCGTGTCCTGTGTATGTGAAGATTGGTGATTCAGCAGTTTTCCCCTCTGTAGGCTCTGCCTGTAATCCTCAGTAGCCACCGACAAACCCCTTTTAGACGAATACAAAAGATGAAAATAATTTCAGACTCTTCATTTTGGACATTTTCGGAGTTCACTGCAGATCGACCCTGAAAGTTAAGAGACAATTGAAATTCTCCTGCAGATGGAAGTTTTCCCAATGTGACTTTGCAGGTATTTCCTGCGCTCAGCGACTTGCAGGAAAAGGTTGGAAGTGATTTACATTCCTTGCACTTTCACCTCCCCCCCCCCCCCAAAAAAAGGGCGACATTTAAAATGCATCTCTATAACATACATTGTCTCATTCCTTATTAACCATGAATATTAACGCCACGCTATTTAAGAGGAATATTAAATATTCAGAATTTTTTTTTTTAAATGAATATTAAAATATTTAAAAGTGGAAAATGAAACTGTGAAGTTAAAGTTGGATAAGACCGACGTCAACACAGAAGTGTAAGAGCGAGATGCCCTTGGAGTCGGATCGTCTGGGCTCCGCTTAAAGGGGAACTCTACTTTTTCAGACTAACATTGTTAAGGACAATGTGTGCGTTATCTAAATGTATCTTTCTACTTTATGAATGATTTGCTGTCCCAGTGAACAGTTGTATCTGTATGCAAATTAGCTTCTTAGAGCTCTGGGGGCGGGGCCATGTCTGCTGTTGCACTTGTTTCCTGAGCCCAAATCTCAGCCTCTCCTTTACACAGCAGCAGCAAGGGCCCCGCCCCCAATGCACTCATTAGCATAATTATAAATGTGACAATTTCTCAGAAATAACAAATATGGCCTTTTTAAAAGTGCCCTACATAATGCCGAGTTTAGTCTGGAGTGATCTTGAAACTGGTCATTTCTAGCTGGAGCCCCACGCATTGCTTGGGATAGTAAATAGGGCGGCACGGTGGCTCAGTGGGTAGCGATTCTGCCTTGCAGCGCTGGGGAGCTGGGTTCAAAGCCCACCCAGGTCAACATCAAAGAGTTTGTATGTTCTCTCCGTGTTTGCGTGGGTTTCCTCCGGTTTCCTCCCACACTCCAATACATACTGTTAGACTGTTTAAATTGTGAGCCCCATTGGGGACAGGGACCAATTTGTCATGTTTTGTGCAGCGCTGTGTAATCTGTAGGCGCTATATAAATATAGAATTATTATTATTAAATAACTGTTTTTAGCTACAACAAAATAGAATGAGTTAAAAAACAATATTTTTATCTCTATCTTTCTGTAACTATAAATACAATCGTACTCATCTTTATATATGAAATACAGTAGCTGTAGGTCCAGGCGTTGCCCGGGATAGTAAGTAACTGCTCTTAGTTACAACAAAATAGAATGGGTTAACAAAAAATATATTATATGCATCTATAGACGGTCTCAGACTGTCACTGACGCCGCTCTTTCAGTGACTGTCTGATGTCAGCGGTCTCTTTCAGTGACTGTCGGTCTCAGGCACTCTCATTCCAGTGACTGTCTGTCTCTGACACTCTCATTCCAGTGACTCTCTCTGTCACTTTGTCTATGGGGAGATTTATCTCCATCTTACCTCATACATAAGTGTCTTATACTCATTGCCTGTAGTAACCAATCACAGCTCAGAGCTCATAATAATGTCCTGCGGCAGAGCAGCAGCCAATCACAGATCAGCTTCCAACTGCCACAGCAGCAGCAGCAGCGGACAATGGCTTACGTATATGCATGGTAATAAGTGGATTTTGGGTAGGGTGGGGTGAAAAATCCGGCTCAAAACGTGGTCTATGACATTCCATATGTCACAGAGAACGGCTGTGCAAAATATGGTGATTGTAAACGCGACGGTGCAGATTCCTTTAGCGGACACACAAACACACATATACACTAAGCTTTATAATATATATATATATATGGCCCAAATTGTCAATAAACAGGGCCATGGGCTGCAGTTACAGCTTAACTCCACTAGAGAGAACCAGTTCCAACTGTTTGTCCTATCAATAGTAAGTACTGGTCAATCCCTTTAAGTCTACCTAGTACCATATATATATATATTGGAGATCTCCTTTAAGGTGACCCTGAATATGTAATTAGCGCAGATTAGGAGGAGTCTCCATAGCAGGTGCCTGATGAGTGACGGATGTGCGTGACCTCGCGGGGTCCCCTCTGTGTAAGGTCGGTGTCCCACATATTTGGAGTCTGGCACTAAACATCTGGGCTCCTTACAATATTAATGAGTCTGGGACTCGGACAGAGCAACTACTCCCATCATCTGTGTCCTAGAGAGGCGACTCCATTGTCTGCAGCAACTTTAATTTGTTACCCAAACAAATCTGACACAATCCCCCAGAGACCCCCAGACCCCGCGTCCCGCCAGCGAGAGCCTCCATAGCGGCTGACCTCCCAGAGAGACAAGCCTTCAGGATCTGTATGATTTATGATGTAATGAATTTACACTTCACAGAACAGACAGCAATGTATTCATCTATACTCCTCCATCCTGGACGGGAAAATAACATCACAAAACAATTGACTAAATCACCCGCTGAACCCATAAATCCTCAACAAAGAACATTCTTATAATTTACTGAAACAATGTGACATACGGGATCTCAGCTGCATGAGCAATATATTACAATTACACTGAGCACAGAGAAACTACTACTATAATACCGCCCCCTATGTACAGGAATATAACTACTATAATACTGCCCCCTATGTACAAGAATATAACTACTATAATACTGCTCCCTATGTACAGGAATATAACTACTATAATACTGCCCCCTATGTACAAGAATATAACTACTAAAATACTGCCCCCTATGTACAGGAATATAACTACTATAATACTGCCCCCTATGTACAGGAATATAACTACTATAATACTGCCTCCTATGTACAAGAATATAACTACTATAATACTGCCCCCTATGTACAAGAATATAACTACTATAATACTGCCCCCTATGTACAAGAATATAACTACTATAATACTGCCCCCTATGTACAAGAATATAACTACTATAATACTGCCCCCTATGTACAGGAATATAACTACTATAATACTGCCCCCTATGTACAGGAATATAATTACTATAATACTGTCCCCTATGTACAGGAATATAACTCCTATAATACTGCCCCCTATGTACAAGAATATAACTCCTATAATACTGCCCCCTATGTACAAGAATATAACTACTATAATACTGCCCCCTATGTACAAGAATATAACTACTATAATACTGCCCCCTATGTACAAGAATATAACTACTATAATACTGCCCCTATGTACAGTAATATAACTACTATAATACTGCCCCCTATGTACAAGAATATAACTACTATAATACTGCTCCCTATGTACAAGAATATAACTACTATAGTACTGCCCCCTATGTACAGGAATATAACTACTATAATACTGCCCCCTATGTACAGGAATATAACTACTATAATACTGCCCCCTATGTACAGGAATATAACTACTATAATACTGCCCCCTATGTACAAGAATATAACTACTATAATACTGCTCCCACTGTTAGTGATAACACCTTATGGCGCTTTATGTGCTGCAGTTACCAGTCGGCTCGGAGTTGCCCGGTCGTCTGTAACGCTTTTAATAATTTATTCTAAACTCCAGCCTTTCCGAAAACTTGACAGCAACATTAAATGTGACTAATTGGATGCAAAAATCTGCCAGAGACAACAGATGGAGGGAGAAGTAGCGGTTTAGAGGGAATTGTGGAATGAGCGGTGAAGGTTTTTTTCTATTTTTTTTTTCCGTTTTCTCTTTATTTTGCACAGAGGGTCTTGAGTGGATAATGGTGATTATGTTCCAGAAGATGATAGCAGAACGCGGCAGGGAAGTGCAGAAGTGCGGTATTATTTCTTAGCAGAAGTGGCGCGTTATCTAGTGAAGACGAGCGCGACGACCGCACACCTACTGTTTAACCCTCCCCCTGCACTGCGTTACCTCTGTCAATTAAGGCAGAACTCCGAGGCGGCTGCTCACATAATGATTGTTTTTAATTGTTTTCTTCCATCACCTGTTGCTATAGGCAGCGGCGTGATACAATGTAGCGCTACAATCATAACCAAATCTCAGAAATCTGATTCCAAGCATTAAGAAAAGTGTTAACAGAGGATTCGGGGTTACAGATATTGATGACATATCCATGGAATAGTCCCCAGTATCACATTTGTGGGGTCCAGTCCCCAACAGATCAACTGCTTCACAAAGGAATCGAAACCGAGTTGCAGTAACCTATACGGACCACTACAAAGAGAATGGAGCTCTCTGCTTCGTGACCCATTCTCTGAGATCAGCTGATTTGCGGGGATAATCTGAATAGTTACTGGACTTTGCTGCAGGTCACTACTTGTTGGTTTGATTCCCTTGTGTTGGATTTTACTGAGCAGTCTCCCGGTAGTCACCCTTTAACCCCAGTACAAGGAGTGGAACTTTACAGTAGGAAAGCACCAGGTGGCCATCTCCTGAAATAGTCAATGGATTCTGCTGTAGGTCACTACTTGTTGGTTTGATTCCCTTGTGTTGGATTTCACTAAGTGTCTTAGTGTCTCCCGGTAGTCATCCTTTAACCCCAGTACAAGGAGTGGGACTTTACAGTAGTTAACCACCAGGTCGCCACCTCTTGAAATAGTCACTGGACTTTGCTGCAGGATAACCACTAGGTCACTACTTGTTGGTTTGGTCTCCTTGTGTTGATTTTGACTAATTGCAGTGCCTAAGCAGTCTCCCGGTGGTCACCCTTTAACCCCAGTACAAGGAGTTGGACTTTACAGCATCAAACCTCCAGGTCGCCAGCTCCTGAAATAGTCAGTGGACTTTGCTGCAGGGTAACCACCAGGACGCTACCTCTTGGATTACTCTGTGTGTGCTTCCACTGTGTCAAATTGGCCTTATTCACATTATCTAAGCAATCCATATACATTACTCTTTAATCTCCATATGGGATCCATATGGAGATCCAAGGGCAACAGTGGTTGCACCTATAGCATCACTGAATGAGGTAACTATGGACAATATCTAGGCCGTCTGCCATTAGTCATCCTTAAACCCTTGTAGAAGGATCTGGACCAGGTCACTACCTTTTGAAACAGTCTCTTTAGGGGAATCTGACCCAAACATGTCAAAAATCACTGAAAGGACAGGCAGAGGCCTGGTCAATGGACCATCCATGAGACTTCATAACTTCCAGTGTGACCGGATCAGAGGCACCAAGAACCCTCCTTAAAGGTTTATATTATAAATAAGTCTTTTTTTGATTTAGTGTTGACTTATAGAGAAGCTTCCTATAATTTGCACTAGAGAGAAATCTGTGTTCTTCTTGGATTAGATCTAATTTGCATATTTGTTTCCCATGGGGCATTGCCTTTACAAACAATTTTTAGCAATTGTAACTTATTTTTGAGATTTTTTCATATACTAGTTGCCCATGTTGTAGCCTAGGAATTACATCCCCCTCTAATATTGGGAACTATCACCCCGCACCTGACAGAAGGGATGAACACACCAATGAACATGTAACCTGGCAGCCAAGTCATTATCCGGGAATCTAGGTCAGCGATCCATCTGTCTCCTGCACAGCGCTGGAGTAGACATGACTTCTTCACTGATGAGGAGACTAGGCTTGTCTTCAGGTTCTAGAAAACCAGCCAGGAACTGTCTCTATCATAGGCCGATGAGGATCGGTAGCCAGGAACTGTCTCTATCATAGGCCGATGAGGATCAGGAGCCAGGAACTGACTCTATCATAGGCCGATGAGGATCGGTAGCCAGGAACTGTCTCTATCATAGGCCGATGAGGATCGGTAGCCAGGAACTGACTGTATCATAGGCCGATGAGGATCGGTAGCCAGAAACTGACCGTATCATAGGCCGATGAGGATCGGTAGCCAGGAACTGACTCTATCATAGGCCGATGAGGATCAGGAGCCAGGAACTGACTCTATCATAGGCCGATGAGGATCAGGAGCCAGGAATTGACTCTATCATAGGCCAATAAGGATCAGGAGCCAGGAACTAACTCTATCATAGGCCGATGAGGATCAGGAGCCAGGAACTGACTCTATCATAGGCCGATGAGGATCAGGAGCCAGGAACTGACTCTATCATAGGCCAATAAGGATCAGGAGCCAGGAACTGACTCTATCATAGGCCGATGAGGATCAGGAGCCAGGAACTGACTCTATCATAGGCCGATGAGGATCGGTAGCCATGAACTGACTCTATCATAGGCCTATGAGGATCGGGAGCCAGGAACTGACTCTATCATAGGCCGATGAGGATCGGTAGCCAGGAACTGACTCTATCATAGGCCCATAAGGATCAGGAGCCAGGAACTGACTCTATCATAGGCCAATAAGGATCAGGAGCCAGGAACTAACTCTATCATAGGCCGATGAGGATCAGGAGCCAGGAACTGACTCTATCATAGGCCGATGAGGATCAGGAGCCAGGAACTGACTCTATCATAGGCCAATAAGGATTGGGAGCCAGGAACTGATTCTATCATAGGCCGATGAGGATCAGGAGCCAGGAACAGACTCTACCATAGGCTGATGAGGATAGGTAGCCAGAAACTGACTCTATCATAGGCTGATGAGGATCAGAGGGCAGGAACTGAGTATCATAAACCGATGAGGATCGGTAGCCAGGAACTGACTGTATCATAGGCTGATGAGGATCAAGAGCCAGGAACTGACTCTATCATAGGCCGATGAGAATCGGGGGGGCAGAAACTGACTCTATCATAGGCTGATGAGGATCGGAGGGCAGGAACTGACTATCATAAACCGATGAGGGTCGGTAGCCAGGAACTGACTATATCATAGGCCGATGAGGAATGAGAGCCAGGAACTGACTCTATCATAGGCCAATAAGGATTGGGAGCCAGGAACTGAATCTATCATAGGCCAATAAGGATCGAGAGCCAGGAACTGATTCTATCATAGGCCGATGAGGATCAGGAGCCAGGAACTGACTCTATCATAGGCTGATGAGGAATCGTCTTGATCTCCTGGGACTGTTTGTCAATAATATACTCTTGATGGAGCAGCTCAAAAGGCCCACAATGCCTTCCACCTACAATGGCTTCATATACGCTTCTATAGAAAAGAGATACAGATATAGCAAACTGTAACTTGACATTTTACACATTACATGCCATTGATATGAATGGAAGATCTGGTGTTAAATGTCAAGTTAACATTTGTTCCATCTGTATATTGGCTTTTAGCTTCACGATAGAGGGCAACAGGTTAATCTTTTGGCTTGAATCTCAGGAATCTTACAAAGAAGGTAATTATTCTTCTGCTAATTGCCAAGAGTAGTGGATTGTGGCCTCTTTGTGTTGCACTTCTAAGGATGATATTGAAGGAGACTTCTCGGTTTTCACCCTTCAACCCCTATAGAAAGATCTTGACTTTACCAGAGAGTGACTTCGGGTAGCTACCTCTTGGAGAGGTGCTGGTGTGACAAATGGCCTTCTGCTTAGAGGCATGGGACAAAGCACCAAGGGGTTGGCAAAGGAGTGGTCAGACGTGGACCATGGTGGAGGAGTAGGCTGCACAGGCAGAACACATGAAAAGTCTTTGATTACTGGGGGTGACCATGGAAGATTATCTAGACTAGAGACAAAAGTGAAATCTAACCTCAGTGTGACCAATAGGAATACTGGTGGTCATGGACCTTACGGCAATGAAGAAGGATCGGAAGCTTTGACGTCCATGTCTATGGCAGAATGATGGTCGTACAGATACTTTAGACTATTTTATCTATATGTCTAGGGGTGTGAGGTGCCAACACATCCAACATGGCCGACAGACTCCACAGTACTAGACCCAGGGTCAATATTTTCAGTCGAATTTGCTCTTCCTGGTATAGAAAGGTTTTTAGCAATGGAGCAAAGAATAAAAGAAGAAGGAATGAGATGAGAATAATTAATGTATAAATTCAAGGTTCCTCGGGTCTCCTGGATCACATGGTTCTGAAGGTTCTGAAGGTTCTGAAGGACAATTTGACCCCGTTAGAAGCCTCCAAAATGGGTTGCCTTCTACTTCTACTACTGTGACCCATTACATGTATAAGTCTGGTCAATGTGACCTTGTGAGTAGCCTCCAAATTGGGTTCTGCTGGACCTCTGTGGCCCATTATATGGAAAATATCGGGGCCACCAATGGATCTTCTGGATCTCTGGTGAGCGAGTACCACCCAGAGGAACATAAATGGGCTCTGATAAAAGAAATATTCCTTCCTCCGGAAATTCAGCCGGAAGCCCATGGATCTGCGGATTATTGGTGCCGGTGGTTGTAGCTCCACATGTCATTGGACCTTGAAGGACAGGGACAGAGTGAGACATTTCCCTTGGACTTTAGTTTGTAGAGGTGATTTATAATGATCCCAGGCAGTAAGGGGTTAAGCCGCGGAGCTGCTCCTGACCCAGGGGGTAACTGCTGCCCATGACCCCAGATCAGGAGATAATAAAGCCAATCTAATCCTCTCCGTGACCTGTGAGGATAATCCTGTCTTTGAGGGGCGGAGGCAGGAAGGGGTTAATCCCCAGCGCACCCCCGGACGCCTTCACTCACTGTCGGGTCTTCAAAAACGATGACATTGCTGAGAAAATATTAATCCTGCCGCCGGTAACAGCGCATATGTCTGAGGGATGAGGCCGTGACACATTGACATGCGCTGGGGATCCGGGAGCCGCGAGTCAGAGAATCATCAGCACTGACTTAAAGGGGAACTCCACAGATACAACACCACACACAACCTCTGTGCTCTGCATCTACAAGCCTGGAATATAAACCCATAGATCACAGTCCTGCTGCTACTAACAACATACACAGAGGTCTGATTACATATCATTCCAGGGACAATATATAAAACTGACTGCACAAAGCACAGAGCACAGCAGTGTGAGGTCTGATTACACATCTCTCCAGGGACAGTACATTAGACTGGCTGCAGAGTGCACAGAGCTCAGCAGTGTGAGGTCTGATTACACTTCTCTCTGGGGACAGTACATAACACTGGCTGCAGAGAGCACAGAGCACAGCAGTGTGAGGTCTGATTACACATCTCTCCAGGGACAGTACATAACACTGGCTGCAGAGAGCACAGAGCACAGCAGTGTGAGGTCGGATTACACATCTCTCCAGGGACAGTACATTAGACTGGCTGCAGAGTGCACAGAGCTCAGCAGTGTGAGGTCTGATTACACTTCTCTCTGGGGACAGTACATAACACTGGCTGCAGAGAGCACAGAGCACAGCAGTGTGAGGTCTGATTACACATCTCTCCAGGGACAGTACATAACACTGGCTGCAGAGAGCACAGAGCACAGCAGTGTGAGGTCGGATTACACATCTCTCCAGGGACAATACATAACACTGGCTGCAGAGAGCACAGAGCACAGCAGTGTGAGGCCTGATTACACATCTCTCCAGGGACAGTACATAACACTGGCTGCAGAGAGCACAGAGCACAGCAGTGTGAGGTCTGACTACACATCTCTCCAGGGACAATACATAACACTGGCTGCAGAGAGCACAGAGCACAGCAGTGTGAGGTCTGATTACACCTCTCCAGGGACAATACATAACATTGGCTGCAAGGAGCACAGAGCACAGCATTGTGAGGTCTGACTACACATCTCTCCAGGGACAATACATAACACTGGCTGCAGAGAGCACAGAGCACAGCAGTGTGAGGTCTGATTACACATCTCTCCAGGGACAGTACATAACACTGGCTGCAGAGTGCACAGAGCTCAGCAGTGTGAGGTCTGATTACACATCACTCCAGGGACAATACATAACACTGGCTGCAGAGAGCACAGAGCACAGAGCACAGCAGTGTGAGTTCTGATTACACATCTCTCCAGGGACAATACATAACACTGGCTGCGGAGAGCAGAGAGCACAGCAGTGTGAGTTCTGATTACACATCTCTCCAGGGACAATACATAACACTGGCTGCAGAGAGCACAGAGCACAGCAGTGTGAGGTCTGATTACACATCTCTCCAAGGACAGTACATAACACTGGCTGCAGAGAGCACAGAGCACAGCAGTGTGAGGTCTGATTACACATCTCTCCAGGGACAATACATAACACTGGCTGCAGAGAGCACAGAGCACAGCAGTGTGAGGTCTGATTACACATCTCTCCAGGGACAATACATAACACTGGCTGCAGAGAGCACAGAGCACAGCAGTGTGAGGGCTGATTACACATCTCTCCAGGGACAATACATAACACTGGCTGCAGAGAGCACAGAGCACATCAGTGTGAGGTCTGATTACACTTCTCTCCAGGGACAATACATAACACTGACTGCAGAGAGCACAGAGCACAGCAGTGTGAGGTCTGATTATACATCTCTCCAGGGACAGTACATAACACTGGCTGCAGAGAGCACAGAGCAGAGCAGTGTGAGGTCTGATTACACATCACTCCAGGGACAATACATAACAAAAACTGCAGAGAGCACAGCAGTGTGAGGTATGATTACACATCTCTCCAGGGACAATACATAACGCTGGCTGCAGAGAGTACAGAGCACAGCAGTGCGAGGTCTGATTACACATCTCTCCAGGGACAATGCATGACACTGGCTGCAGAGAGCACAGAGCACAGCAGTGTGAGGTCTGATAACACATCTCTCCAGGGACAATACATAACACTGGCTGCAGAGAGCACAGAGCACAGCAGTGTGAGGTCTGATTACACATCTCTCCAGGGACAATACATAACACTGGCTGCAGAGAGAACAGAGCACAGCAGTGTGAGGTCTGATTACACATCTCTCCAGGGACAATACATAACACTGGCTGCAGAGAGCACAGAGCACAGCAGTGTGAGGTCTGATTGCACATCTCTCCAGGGACAGTACATAACACTGGCTGCAGAGAGCACAGAGCACAGCAGTGTGAGGTCTGATTACACATCTCTCCAGGGACAATACATAACACTGGCTACAGAGAGCACAGAGCACAGCAGTGTGAGGTCTGATTACACATCTCTCCAGGGACAATACATAACACTGGCTGCAGAGAGCACAGAGCACAGCAGTGTGAGGTCTGGTTACACATCTCTCCAGGGACAATACATAACACTGGCTGCAGAGAGCACAGAGCACAGCAGTGTGAGGTCTGATTACACATCTCTCCAGGGACAATACATAACACTGGCTGCAGAGAGCACAGCGCACAGCAGTGTGAGGTCTGGTTACACATCTCTCCAGGGATAACTGGCTGCAGTCTTTATGGTCACACAGACATACAGCTGTACCCACAACATGATGTGACCAGTGATATTCAGCTCATACTTAGTGATACTTTGTATTTTTTCTTACAATGGATTCTGCTACTTTTTACAAAATTCCATTTCTTTCCATTAATCCCCCACAACAATCACAGGAGCCGCAACGTTCCCCATTATCTGATTATCAGCTCTTGGCTCATCAGGAAACTTTTAGCTGTCAAAAAATTTACAAGGGAATTTTCTTCTTATATTAATTTTCAAACAAAGAACAAGTCGAGGGAAAGAGATCAGCGGGAAGAGGAGCGAGCGGCCGAGAGCTGGAGGCAACGTCCATCTGAGGAGGGAAACTAGAAATAATGGAGACGTACAGGAGGAGGAAAAGCAAAGAAATATCCAGAGGAGGGACAACACAGAATGTGACAGAAGAGTCATTAAGATTTAGGAGTTTGACAATTTATTATTTTATATTTTCCCAACAAGAAATATTATTGATGGATAACACAAAAGTTATCATAACAGGAATCATAACAAGTATTATAGAAAATATATTCTTGTACATAGGGGCAGTATTATAGTAGTTATATTCTTGTACATAGGGGCAGTATTATAGTAGTTATATTCCTGTACATAGGGGCAGTATTATAGTAGTTATATTCCTGTACATAGGGGACAGTATTATAGTAGTTATATTCCTGTACATAGGGGGCAGTATTATAGTAGTTATATCCCTGTACATAGGGGGCAGTATTATAGTAGTTATATTCCTGTACATAGGGGGCAGTATTATAGTAGTTATATTCCTGTACATAGGGGGCAGTATTATAGTAGTTATATCCCTGTACATAGGGAGCAGTATTATAGTAGTTATATTCTTGTACATAGAGGGCAGTATTATAGTAGTTATATTCCTGTACATAGGGGGCAGTATTATAGTAGTTATATTCCTGTACATAGGGGGCAGTATTATAGTAGTTATATTCTTGTACATAGGGGGCAGTATTATAGTAGTTCTATTCCTGTACATAGGGAGCAGTATTATAATAGTTATATCCCTGTACATAGGGGCAGTATTATAGTAGTTATATTCCTGTACATAGGGGGCAGTATTATAGTAGTTATATATCTGTACATAGGGGGGCAGTATTATAGTAGTTATATTCCTGTACATAGGGGGCAGTATTATAGTAGTTATATTCCTGTACATAGGGGGCAGTATTATAGTAGTTATATTCTTGTACATAGGGGGCAGTATTATAGTAGTTATATTCTTGTACATAGGGGGCAGTATTATAGTAGTTATATTCCTGTACATAGGGGGCAGTTTTATAGTAGTTATAACCCTGTACATAGGGGGCAGTATTATAGTAGTTATATTCCTGTACATAGGGGCAGTATTATAGTAGATATATTCTTGTACATAGGGAGCAGTATTATAGTAGTTATATTCCTGTACATAGGGAGCAGTATTATAGTAGTTATATTCCTGTACATAGGGGGCAGTATTATAGTAGTTATATTCCTGTACATAGGGGCAGTATTATAGTAGATATATTCTTGTACATAGGGAGCAGTATTATAGTAGTTATATTCCTGTACATAGGGGGCAGTATTATAGTAGTTATATTCCTGTACATAGGGGCAGTATTATAGTAGATATATTCTTGTACATAGGGGGCAGTATTATAGTAGTTATATTCTTGTACATAGGGAGCAGTATTATAGTAGTTATATTCCTGTACATAGGAGGCAGTATTATAGTAGTTATATTCTTGTACATAGGGGGCAGTATTATAGTAGTTATATTCTTGTACATAGGGGGCAGTATTATAGTAGTTATATTCTTGTACATAGGGAGCAGTATTATAGTAGTTATATTCCTGTACATAGGGGGCAGTATTATAGTAGTTATATTCTTGTACATAGGGGGCAGTATTATAGTAGTTATATTCTTGTACATAGGGAGCAGTATTATAGTAGTTATATTCTTGTACATAGGAGGCAGTATTATAGTAGTTATATTCTTGTACATAGGGGGCAGTATTATAGTAGTTATATTCCTGTACATAGGGGGCAGTATTATAGTAGTTATATTCCTGTACACAGGAGGCAGTATAATAGTAGTTATATTCCTGTACATAGGGGGCAGTATTATAGTAGTTATATTCTTGTACATAGGGGCAGTATTATAGTAGTTATATTCCTGTACATAGGTGGTAGTATAATAGTAGTTATATTCCTGTACATAGGGGCAGTATTATAGTAGATATATTCTTGTACATAGGGAGCAGTATTATAGTAGTTATATTCCTGTACATAGGGGGCAGTATTATAGTAGTTATATTCCTGTACACAGGGGGCAGTATTATAGTAGTTATATTCTTGTACATAGGGGGCAGTATTATAGTAGTTATATTCTTGTACATAGGGGGCGGTATTATAGTAGTTATATTCTTGTACATAGGGGGCAGTATTATAGTAGTTATATTCCTGTACATAGGGGCAGTTTTAGAGTAGTTATAACCCTGTACATAGGGGGCAGTATTATAGTAGTTATATTCTTATATCTATCAGATTGTGGAGGATTGTACATGGTATATAATTACCCCTGTGTTACCTCTTTGTATCTGAAGAAGGTACAGATGTTACTTTGTCACAATGAAGGTAACATTTGGCGCCTGAGGGAGTAGTAGGGGTTATGCTCTGGTGGAGGCACCTGCAATGGTTTCTACGTCTCTTCTGGACTGTGTCCTCTATGTTTTGTGCCGCTGTGATACATTATGGAAATTTCTGAGGCTTTTAGCCTTTGTAATCGGTGGCTTTGGGCGTCACATAAGTGGTGCACTAAGTGTGGGACCCCCTAGAAGATGGTCGGTACCGGCACCATCCGGTACAGTGAAGATTTTGGGTGATACATGGATGAGATTATGATACAAGGTGCCATGGGGAGGGAGGACAATCCGCATTCAGCGGCACTGGCGACATCTTCACCGGATGTGTGCCAAATTTCCATGATGATAATTAGCGGCGGCGCTCTGACAGATCATTATGAGAACATTAGCAGGCATTAGCGAGAATTACCCATTCTTCACACATTGATTACGTGCCATCTTGTACTCGTTAGTGTATCGCCATCTAAAAGCACCACTTAGCCCCCTCTCGCTGCCCGCCAGAGGGTGAGCGCCACCTGAAAAGTGCGTCCTCGTACACCGCGTCAGCTACGGGAACAAAACCCACAATTATGACGGCAGGAGAGACAATTAAGTGAAAATTTGACATGATTGAGGCTCATTATGTTGCACATTAACCCTTCACGCCCTGGAGAAGAGTGAAAGTGGGCACAAAATGTCTTCTCCTTTCTATGGATTCGTCTTCCTTCGTTGTCGGGAAAGTTTTGTCTTCCTGACTATGTGTCTGTGATCCGTAATTTCGGTGGCAGCCGCATTGTGTATTGGAGTCTGATGAAGGCTACAATCTACCTCCATGTTTAACAAAGACGAAAATCACTGCAATGTCCTCTCCCCCTCCGTACACTGAAGTCACATTTATGATCAGCGGCTCCACCTTGGCTACAATGTATATTGTCCTCTGTATCTCCTCCTGCACTGGATGGATATTCTTTTCTATCTACTTTTCGTTGTTATGGTCTATGAATGCAGCTCAGATACATCGTCTACTGGAGTCAGGGGAGGGATGAGGTCAGGATTCCAAGTAATCAGGAGCTTGGACCATTGCCCTGTCCCATCCCTGTCCTTTATACTGCAGCTCTGCTCCCTCAGCTCTAAGCTGTGACTGTAGAGAAGCTGCAATATCCATTGGTGGCTCATGGTCACCAGATATGACATATGACTCAAGCTCAGAAGCATCGTCTACTGGAGTCAGCAGTGGGATGAGGTCCGGATTCAACATAATCAGGAGCTCGGACCATTGCCCTGTCCCATCCCTGTCCTTTATACTGCAGCGTTGCTCCCTCAGCTCTAAGCTGTGACTGTAGAGAAGCTGCAATATCCATTGGAGGCTCATGGTCACCAGATATGACATATGACTCAAGCTCAGAAGCATCGTCTACTGGAGTCAGCAGTGGGATGAGGTCCGGATTCAACATAATCAGGAGCTCGGACCATTGCCCTGTCCCATCCCTATCCTTTATACTGCAGCTCTGCTCCCTCAGCCGTGACTATAGAGAAGCTGCAATATCCATTGGAGGCTCATGGTCACCAGATATGACATATGACTCAAGCTTAGATACATCGTCTAATGGGGTCAGGGTGCGGATGAGGTCAGGATTCCAAGTAATCAGGAGCTCGGACCATTGCCCTGTCCCATCCCTATCCTTTATACTGCAGCTCTGCTCCCTCAGCTGTGACTGTAGAGAAGCTACAATATCTATTGGTGGCTCATGGTCACCAGATATGACATATGACTCAAGCTCAGAAGCATCGTCTAATGGGGTCAGGGTGCGGATGAGGTCAGGATTCCAAGTAATCAGGAGCTCGGACCATTGCCCTGTCTCATCCCTGTCCTTTATACTGCAGCTCTGCTCCCTCAGCTGTGACTGTAGAGAAGCTGCAATATCCATTGGAGGCTCATGGTCACCAGATATGACATATGACTCAAGCTTAGATACATCGTCTAATGGGGTCAGGGTGCGGATGAGGTCAGGATTCCAAGTAATCAGGAGCTCGGACCATTGCCTGTCCCATCCCTATCCTTTATACTGCAGCGCTGCTCCCTCAGCTGTTTCTATCCTCTTATCAGACTCTTAGACTCCTGATCTTCTCCATTCTGCCGTTGTGCTCTCATTATTACACCGATAGTATCTGAGACTCAGCTACAGCATCTAATGGAGGCTGCGGTGGTCCTAAGTCCTGCTCACTCTACTCCTCAGTCCCGTTACGTTGCAGTTCTGCCCCTAGGAGCCCTGAGCCCTCAGCCTCGCCGCCGGGTCTATTGGCGTCTGTTCCACCATAGATTCAATGGCTTCTCCCTTCTGCTGTTAGATAAACTTTTCACACTTTGTACTTCGGATTAGATTGTTCCGATTGGTTCCTGTACATAAGCTGAAACCCCCACAGAAAGTTAAGTAAAAGTAAAGTAAAGTACAAACTACAGACAAAAAATGGTGATAAATTTCCATTTAACCAAAAAAATCTTATTTCTATTCACAAATATCATGACTATGGACAGAGACGGATGTGGCTCCAAAGACCCCACCATGAGGACCCCATAATATGAAAACCAACAAAATTAGGAAATATGTTATGCTTTATGTTATTGGGGAAGAGGCCAGGCTAGTGGTGGGGCTATAGGGTGACCCGGAACTTCACGGGGGAGACAAAGGACCAATACAATCACAATGAGGGTCATTTACTAAGGGCCCGATTGGCGTTACCCGAATATTTCCGATTTGCACCGATTTTTCCTGAATTGCCCCGAATTTTTGGCGCACGCCATTGGATTGTGTCGCATCGGCGCCGGCATGCACGCGATGGAAATCGGGGGGCGTGGCCGAACGAAAACCCGACGGATTCGGAAAAACCGCCGCATTTAAGAAAAAAAAAGTGGCGCTGGACATGCGCTTACCAAGAATAGGATCATTAACTCCGGCGGACTTCAGCACAGCAGCGACACCTGGTGGACGTCGGAGGAACTGCCTTAGTGAATCCCGGCCGGACCCGAATCCACCGCAGAGAACGCGCCGCTGGATCGCGAATGGACCGGGTAAGTAAATCTGCCCCAATGTTTCATATATTGAAGATCTTGATGACAGGTGCTCCAGTTCGAAGCCTTGAAGCCCCTCAAGTTCTTCTAGTTCCCATCTAGTTAGTTGCAGGAATGACTAGTTTAGTAAAATTGATAACTGCTTCAGGTAATGTCCTCCATGGCCCCAGATATCTCTATGCATGAGGAGGGGTAGATGTCGCCCCCATCGCGGTGCCTTGCTTCCTGTACACAGGCTTCACTGCTCAGGCACCGACCTTCTGGAACTTTCTAGCTCCAACCTCAACTTCCGACTAACTCTCCATCTAATAAGACTCAAAATTTCTAGTCTGCTCCTGCGGTAAATTGTCCGGATTGTGAATATTTCAAGGATCAGAAAACATTAATTTTAGGAATAAATAGGAAAAAGAGATTTCCCCTAAAAACATGATAAAAGAAATTATCCACTAATGTCATATGCAAATGTCAGGGAAATAATCCAGATTTCACCAATCACTTCTAAGTCACTAGGGAAGAACTTACTGACCCAAATACTGAGGATTCATAGGGAACGGGAAGTAGATAAGAGAAGGCACAAAGGGGATGAGACTGACCTGCAGGAGCCGAAACATCAGGGAGAGATGGAGACATAGAAAGAACAGTAACAGTATAATAGTAGTTATATCCCTGTACATAGGGGGCAGTATTATAGTAGTTATATTCTTGTACATAGGGGGCAGTATTATAGTAGTTATATCCCTGTACATAGGGGGCAGTATTATAGTAGTTATATTCTTGTACATAGGGGGCAGTATTATAGTAGTTATATTCTTGTACATAGGGGGCAGTATTATAGTAGTTATATTCTTGTACATAGGGGGCAGTATTATAGTAGTTATATTCCTGTACATAGGGGGCAGTATTATAGTAGTTATATTCCTGTACATAGGGGACAGTATTATAGAAGTTATATTCCTGTACATAGGGAGCAGTATTATAGTAGTTATATTCTTGTACATAGGGGGCAGTATTATAGTAGTTATATTCCTGTACATAGGGGGCAGTATTATAGTAGTTATATTCTTGTACATAGGGGGCAGTATTATAGTAGTTATATTCCTGTACATAGGGGGCAGTATTATAGTAGTTATATTCCTGTACATAGGGGGCAGTATTATAGAAGTTATATTCCTGTACATAGGGAGCAGTATTATAGTAGTTATATTCTTGTACATAGGGGGCAGTATTATAGTAGTTATATTCCTGTACATAGGGGGCAGTATTATAGTAGTTATATTCTTGTACATAGGAGGCAGTATTATAGAAGTTATATTCCTGTACATAGTGAGCAGTATTATAGTAGTTATATTCTTGTACATAGGGGGCAGTATTATAGTAGTTATATTCCTGTACATAGGGGGCAGTATTATAGTAGTTATATTCTTGTACATAGGGGGCAGTATTATAGAAGTTATATTCCTGTACATAGGGAGCAGTATTATAGTAGTTATATTCTTGTACATAGGGGGCAGTATTATAGTAGTTATATTCCTGTACATAGGGGGCAGTATTATAGTAGTTATATTCTTGTACATAGGGGACAGTATTATAGTAGTTATATTCTTGTACATAGGGGGCAGTATTATAGTAGTTATATTCTTGTACATAGGAGGCAGTATTATAGTAGTTATATTCCTGTACATAGGGGACAGTATTATAGTAGTTATATTCCTGTACATAGGGGGCAGTATTATAGTAGTTATATTCTTGTACATAGGAGGCAGTATTATAGTAGTTATATTCTTGTACATAGGGGGCAGTATTATAGTAGTTATATTCTTGTACATAGGGGGCAGTATTATAGTAGTTATATTCCTGTACATAGGGGGCAGTATTATAGTAGTTATATTCTTGTACATAGGGGGCAGTATTATAGTAGTTATATTCTTGTACATAGGAGGCAGTATTATAGTAGTTATATTCTTGTACATAGGGGGCAGTATTATAGTAGTTATATTCTTGTACATAGGGGGCAGTATTATAGTAGTTATATTCTGTACATAGGGGGCAGTATTATAGTAGTTATATTCTTGTACATAGGGGGCAGTATTATAGTAGCTATATTCTTGAACATAGGGGGCAGTATTATAGTAGTTATATTCTTGTACATAGGGGCAGTATTATAGTAGTTATTTTCTTGTACATAGGGGGCAGTATTATAGTAGTTATATTCCTGTACATAGGGGGCAGTATTATAGTAGTTATATTCTTGTACATAGGGGGCAGTATTATAGTAGTTATATTCTTGTACATAGGGGGTAGTATTATAGTAGTTATATTCCTGTACATAGGGGGCAGTATTATAGTAGTTATATTCCTGTACATAGGGGGCAGTATTATAGTAGTTATATTCCTGTACATAGGGGGCAGTATTATAGTAGTTATATTCCTGTACATAGGGGGCAGTATTATAGTAGTTATATTCCTGTACATAGGGGGCAGTATTATAGTAGTTATATTCCTGTACATAGGGGGCAGTATTATAGTAGTTATATTCCTGTACATAGGGGGCAGTATTATAGTAGTTATATTCTTGTACATAGGGGGCAGTATTATAGTAGTTATATTCCTGTACATAGGGGCAGTATTATAGTAGTAATATTCCTGTACATAAGGGCAGTATTATAGTAGTTATATTCCTGTACATAGGGGGCAGTATTATAGTAGTTATATTCCTGTACATAGAAGGCAGTATTATAGTAGTTATATTCTTGTACATAGGGGGCAGTATTATAGTAGTTATATTCCTGTACATAGGGGGCAGTATTATAGTAGTTATATTCCTGTACATAGGGGGCAGTATTATAGTAGTTATATTCCTGTACATAGGGGGCAATATTATAGTAGTTATATTCCTGTACATAGGGGGCAATATTATAGTAGTTATATTCCTGTACATATGGGGCAGGATTATAGTAGTTATATTCTTGTACATAGGGGGCAGGATTATAGTAGTTATATTCCTGTACATAGGGGGCAGTATTATAGTAGTTATATTCCTGTACATAGGGGGCAGTATTATAGTAGTTATATTCTTGTACATAGGGGGCAGTATTATAGTAGTTATATTCCTGTACATAGGGGGCAGTATTATAGTAGTTATATTCTTGTACATAGGGGGAAGTATTATAGTAGTTATATTCCTGTACATAGGGGGCAGTATTATAGTAGTTATATTCCTGTACATAGGGGGCAGTATTATAGTAGTTATATTCCTGTACATAGGGGGCAGTATTATAGTAGTTATATTCCTGTACATAGGGGGCAGTATTATAGTAGTTATATTCCTGTACATAGGGGGCAGTATTATAGTAGTTATATTCCTGTACATAGGGGGCAGTATTATAGTAGTTATATTCCTGTACATAGGGGGCAGTATTATAGTAGTTATATTCCTGTACATAGGGGGCAGTATTATAGTAGTTAAATTCTTGTACATAGGGGGCAGTATTATAGTAGTTATATTCCTGTACATAGGGGCAGTATTATAGTAGTAATATTCCTGTACATAGGGGCAGTATTATAGTAGTTATATTCCTGTACATAGGGGCAGTATTATAGTAGTTATATTCCTGTACATAGAAGGCAGTATTATAGTAGTTATATTCTTGTACATAGGGGGCAGTATTATAGTAGTTATATTCCTGTACATAGGGGGCAGTATTATAGTAGTTATATTCCTGTACATAGGGGGCAGTATTATAGTAGTTATATTCCTGTACATAGGGGGCAATATTATAGTAGTTATATTCCTGTACATAGGGTGCAATATTATAGTAGTTATATTCCTGTACATAGGGGGCAGGATTATAGTAGTTATATTCTTGTACATAGGGGGCAGGATTATAGTAGTTATATTCCTGTACATAGGGGGCAGTATTATAGTAGTTATATTCCTGTACATAGGGGGCAGTATTATAGTAGTTATATTCTTGTACATAGGGGGCAGTATTATAGTAGTTATATTCCTGTACATAGGGGGCAGTATTATAGTAGTTATATTCTTGTACATAGGGGGCAGTATTATAGTAGTTATATTCTTGTACATAGGGGGCAGTATTATAGTAGGTATATTCCTGTACATAGGGGGCAGTATTATAGTAGTTATATTCTTGTACATAGGGGGCAGTATTATAGTAGCTATATTCTTGTACATAGGGGGCAGTATTATAGTAGTTATATTCTTGTACATAGGGGGCAGTATTATAGTAGTTATATTCCTGTACATAGGGGGCAGTATTATAGTAGTTATATTCCTGTACATAGGGGGCAGTATTATAGTAGTTATATTCCTGTACATAGGGGGCAGTATTATAGTAGTTACATTCTTGTACATAGGGGGCAGTATTATAGTAGTTATATTCCTGTACATAGGGGCAGTATTATAGTAGTAATATTCCTGTACATAGGGGCAGTATTATAGTAGTTATATTCCTGTACATAGGGGGCAGTATTATAGTAGTTATATTCCTGTACATAGAAGGCAGTATTATAGTAGTTATATTCTTGTACATAGGGGGCAGTATTATAGTAGTTATATTCCTGTACATAGGGGGCAGTATTATAGTAGTTATATTCCTGTACATAGGGGGCAGTATTATAGTAGTTATATTCCTGTACATAGGGGGCAATATTATAGTAGTTATATTCCTGTACATAGGGGGCAATATTATAGTAGTTATATTCCTGTACATAGGGGGCAGGATTATAGTAGTTATATTCTTGTACATAGGGGGCAGGATTATAGTAGTTATATTCCTGTACATAGGGGGCAGTATTATAGTAGTTATATTCCTGTACATAGGGGGCAGTATTATAGTAGTTATATTCTTGTACATAGGGGGCAGTATTATAGTAGTTATATTCCTGTACATAGGGGGCAGTATTATAGTAGTTATATTCTTGTACATAGGGGGCAGTATTATAGTAGTTATATTCTTGTACATAGGGGGCAGTATTATAGTAGGTATATTCCTGTACATAGGGGGCAGTATTATAGTAGTTATATTCTTGTACATAGGGGGCAGTATTATAGTAGCTATATTCTTGTACATAGGGGGCAGTATTATAGTAGTTATATTCTTGTACATAGGGGGCAGTATTATAGTAGTTATATTCTTGTACATAGGGGGCAGTATTATAGTAGTTATATTCTTGTACATAGGGGGCAGTATTATAGTAGTTATATTCTTGTACATAGGGGACAGTATTATAGTAGTTATATTCCTGTACATAGGGTCAGTATTATAGTAGTTATATTCTTGTACATAGGGGGCAGTATTATAGTAGTTATATTCTTGTACATAGGGGGCAGTATTATAGTAGTTATATTCTTGTACATAGGGGACAGTATTATAGTAGTTATATTCTTGTACATAGGGGACAGTATTATAGTAGTTATATTCTTGTACATAGGGGGCAGTATTATAGTAGTTATATTCTTGTACATAGGGGGCAGTATTATAGTAGTTATATTCTTGTACATAGGGGGCAGTATTATAGTAGTTATATTCTTGTACATATGGGGCAGTATTATAGTAGTTATATTCCTGTACATAGGGGGCAGTATTATAGTAGTTATATTCCTGTACATAGTGGGCAGTATTATAGTAGTTATATTCTTGTACATAGGGGGCAGTAATATAGTAGTTATATTCTTGTACATAGGGGGCAGTATTATAGTAGTTATATTCTTATACATAGGGGGCAGTATTATAGTAGTTATATTCCTGTACCTAGGGGGCAGTATTATAGTAGTTATATTCCTGTACATAGGGGGCAGTATTATAGTAGTTATATTCTTGTACATAGGGGGCAGTATTATAGTAGTTATATTCCTGTACATAGGGGGCAGTATTATAGTAGTTATATTCTTGTACATGGGGGCAGTATACATAATATTACATTATTATCAGTAGTGACTCGTGCAGCAGTGATGATAATAGTCAGTACATTTGTATGCCCATACATGTTATTAACTCTCTGTTTAGGTTGGGGGTTGATGCTTTTGTACAGTAAGTTGCTATAAACTGAAATTAAGGGCATTGCACCCTATTAAGGCCTCGTCATTTCTTATCAGTTCCATCTGTGTGGAGTTATGGTTCCTGCTGGGGAGGTGGCGGTGTGATTTGTGAGCTGTGTGCTGAGTATAGCGCAGTCCGGTGGCGGACGCTTCCTGGGCTCGGGGATAATGTACTGACTCTGGGATTTGTATTTCGCCTCTTAACTCATCAGACCTCTCACGGCTAGAAATATCGCCATCTCCTTCACCTTCGTGTGGAGCTCTATAAAACCAGGAGTGCGGCCCCGCACGTTGTGTTCCCCGCGCTGCACTGAGCGCTCTGACAGCTCCTCGCACCACGGCTGATGGATGGGCTCTTCACCCAGGAAACACAGCAAAGGCCATTGCTCTAAAGTGAAATTTTCATCAGATCAGACTCTCTCCTCTCTGTCAGGACTTTCTCCTTCCCACCTGTCCACAGATTGTCATAGACAAGTCCCGCGACCCGGATCCATCTCAGGTCTCTCTTTGCCTTGAAGGCCTCAAACTCAGTGATTCCCATAATTCCTCATGTTCCACCTCATACAAGACGCTCTGCTCCCTGCGTCTAACACTGCAGTAAGATCTGCACAATGTAACAACTGTTGATTCGTGATGAGCGGACATGTTGACATTTTAAAACTCTGATGGCAAGGGTATATGGTGTGAGTGTGGGGGACGGGGGATTGAGCCAAACCCTGACCCGAACTATACACAGCTCCAACTCACCTGCAAAGAAAGAATTAAATCTTAATATTCTTTCTGCATCCACTACCAAGAAGAGTTCAGGAGATTACTACATACTGTATATACAGCCACCACTAGGAGGAGCTCAGGAGATTACTACATACTGTATATACAGCCACCACTAGGGGGAGCTCAGGAGATTACTACATACTGTATATACAGCCACCACTAGGAGGAGCTCAGGAGATTACTACATACTGTATATACAGCCACCACTAAGGGGATCTCAGAAGATTACTATATACTGTATATACAGCCACCACTAGGAGGAGCTCAGGAGATTACTACATACTGTATATACAGCCACCACTAAGGGGATCTCAGGAGATTACTACATACTGTATATACAGCCACCACTAGGAGGAGCTCAGGAGATTACTACATACTGTATATACAGCCACCACTAGGAGGAGCTCAGGAGATTACTATATACTGTATATACACCACTACTAGGGGGAGCTCAGGAGATTACTACATACTGTATATACAGCCACCACTAGGGGGAGCTCAGGAGATTACTACATACTGTATATACAGTCACCACTAGGGGGGAGCTCAGGAGATTACTACATACTGTATATACAGCCACCACTAGGAGGAGCTCAGGAGATTACTACATACTGTATATACAGCCACCAATAGGGGGAGCTCAGGAGATTACTACATACTGTATATACAGCCACCACTAGGGGGAGCTCAGGAGATTACTACATACTGTATATACAGCCACCACTAGGGGGAGCTCAGGAGATTACTACATACTGTATATACAGCCACCACTAGGAGGAGCTCAGGAGATTACTACATACTGTATATACAGCCACCACTAGGAGGAGCTCAGGAGATTACTACATACTGTATATACACCACCACTAGGGGGAGCTCAAGAGAACACTATATACTGTATATACAGCCACCACTAGGGGCAGCTCAGGAGATTACTACATACTGTATATACAGTCACCACTAGGGGGAGCTCAGGAGATTAATACATACTGTATATACAGCCACCACTAGGGGGATCTCAGGGGATTAATACATACTGTATATACAGCCACCACTAGGGGCAGCTCAGGAGATTACTACATACTGTATATACAGCCACCACTAGGGGGAGCTCAGGAGATTACTACATATTGTATATACAGCCACCACTAGGGGGAGCTCAGGAGATTACTACATACTGTATATACAGCCACCACTAGGGGGAGCTCAGGAGATTACTACATACTGTATATACAGTCACCACTAGGGGGAGCTCAGGAGATTACTACATACTGTATATACAGCCACCACTAGGAGGAGCTCAGGAGATTACTACATACTGTATATACAGCCACCACTAGGGGGAGCTCAGGAGATTACTACATACTGTATATACAGTCACCACTAGGGGAGATCTACTATTTTATAGGGGTGTTTGTACTTAATAGACATATGATGAACTTCTATCACCCAACCATCTGCTCAAGCTTGAACCTGATGACAAATTCTATTTTCTAAAAGTAAGTGTCAGTGCAAGGGTTAATTTAACCAAATATTTAAGCTATTATTCATGTAGAGAATCATCAGGGGGTTCAGGACTGTAAAAATCATTTCCGTCAGAATTAATCCTCTTCCCCAAAGACTTTGTAACATAATATAAGTGCAGGCATCGCCGGAGCAAAGCAATAACAGAGAATTTACAAAGTAACAGAGCAACCATTGTGTCTGTCATGTGACCCGCGAGGAGACGGAAAGGTTATACTCACCATCCCTCACCACTGCAGAAATATTGTCATGGAAGATTGTAAATTAGAATAGATAGATAGATAGATAGGAGATAGATAGATAGATAGATATATAGATAGATAGGAGATAGATAGATAGATAGATAGATAGATAGATAGATAGATAGGAGATAGATAGATAGATAGATAGATAGATAGATAGATAGATAGGAGATAGATAGATAGATAGATAGATAGGAGATAGATAGATATATAGATAGATAGATAGATAGATAGATAGATAGGAGATAGATAGATAGATAGATAGATAGATAGATAGGAGATAGATAGGAGATAGATAGATAGATAGATAGATAGGAGATAGATAGATAGATAGATAGATAGATAGATAGATAGATAGGAGATAGATAGATAGATAGATAGATAGATAGGATATAGATAGATAGATAGATAGATAGATAGATAGATAGATAGATAGGAGATAGATAGATAGATAGATAGATAGATAGGGGATAGATAGATAGATAGATAGATAGATAGATAGATAGATAGATAGATAGATAGATAGGAGATAGATAGATAGGAGATAGATAGGAGATAGATAGATAGATAGATAGGTAGATAGATAGATAGATAGGAGATAGATAGATAGATAGGAGATAGATAGGAGATAGATAGATAGATAGATAGATAGATAGATAGATAGATAGATAGGAGATAGATAGATAGGAGATAGATAGATAGATAGATAGATAGATAGATAGATAGATAGATAGATAGGAGATAGATAGGAGATAGATAGGAGATAGATAGGAGATAGATAGATAGATAGATAGATAGATAGATGATAGATAGATAGATAGGAGATAGATAGATAGGAGATAGATAGATAGATAGATAGATAGGAGATAGATAGATAGGAGATAGATAGATAGATAGATAGATAGATAGATAGGAGATAGATAGATAAATAATAGATAGATAGGTAGTTAGATAGATAGATAGATAGATAGGAGATAGATAGATAGATAGATAGATAGATAGATAGATAGATAGGAGATAGATAGATAGATAGATAGATAGGAGATAGATAGGAGATAGATAGATAGATAGATAGATAGATAGGAGATAGATAGATAGATAGATAGATAGATAGATAGATAGATAGGAGATAGATAGATAGATAGATAGATAGGAGATAGATAGATAGATAGATAGATAGATAGATAGGAGATAGATAGATAGATAGATATATAGATAGATAGATAGATAGATAGATAGGAGATAGATAGATAGATAGATAGATAGATAGATAGATAGATAGGAGATAGATAGATAGATAGATAGATAGATAGATAGATAGGAGATAGATAGATAGATAGATAGATAGATAGATAGGAGATAGATAGATAGATAGATAGATAGATAGATAGATAGATAGATAGATAGGAGATAGATAGATAGATAGATAGATAGATAGATAGATAGGAGATAGATAGATAGATAGATAGATAGATAGATAGATAGATAGAAGATGGATAGATAGATAGATAGATAGATAGGAGATAGATAGATAGATAGATAGATAATAGATAGAATATGAAGCTCTGGTAGAGGACATATGAATGACAATATAAATAGATTATATGGGGATAACAGTTGGATATGGCGCCCCCTGGCAGTGGGCGGTGCCGGTGTTAATATCTCTGTTTCCTGGCAGTGAATGGATTAGATGTAATCTTCCGCTCCTATAATCAGCCCCTCGTCCTGACTCTCTATCCCAGGCCTGAGATCCGGCGTCTCTGGCCGGTTCCATGATCCGGGCATCTGCTGCGCTCCAGACTTTCCTCTTCCTGGGGATAATTCTCTTTTGTTACGGCGTTCGCTGCGGCGAGGCTGATCCGATGGTTACGCGCCCGGTAATTACTGGATGATGTCTCGGATCTATTTGAAAATCTTCAGAGAAAATTTTGGATGTCGTGGGGCGAAAAAAAACCCCTGTGCAGTTTAGGATTTACAGCAGTTTGCGTCGTTTCTTGCATTATTGTGATTATTGTTATTACTGTTATTACTGTTCTATGGAGCCAGGAATAGATCCGCAATGACCCTGATTACTCATCGATGTAGCAGAGCTGAGCGTGATCGGCTGATACTGTGCATTAAAGAACCAGAAGACAATGAAGCAGCAAAGCGACAGATAACACAACAACATGAGCACTGACAAACCCAGCTCTGCTACATCTGCATGGAACTACTAGGCTGTAACAGAGCAGGATTTTCTGCAGGTCTCCAGGAACATCTCCAGAGATTCATTGGGGGGGATTTACTAATTCTGGCGCGAGCATGACTGTCGACATCGGAGATCAGTCTCCGGAAAGCACAGCCGCCCAATGTATTAAAGTGGCGCACATCTGTAAGTAAATAATATGTAATCAGTCATGTGCCATAAAAATGGCGACAGTAATGAGATGTCCTCCAAAATCTTACATGGACTGCGCCTTAATTTGCTCTCTGGGAATTTTTTTTCTGGTCTATTGTGCGCCAAACATTGGCCTAAAAATGCCGACAAAATACACATGAATGTGACGGATAACGTGGAAAAGTTAGGCCACGCCCACTTGCGGCAAAAAAATACGGAGGAGTCGGGATAGTCGGAAACATCTGTTCTTTCTGGCACAAACTCATTATAAATGATCCGCAAGCATTCTGCACCCCCAAAAAACTAAAGATTCCGGCATTTTTTAGGGGCAGATATGATAATACATGTCCCCATTGTGTCACATGGAGAGTTCAGACTGTTCCACATCCATGTAAAGTGTCTGTCACATCACCCGGTACATGGACCACTAATGGGGAAGACAATCCCAACACCAGGAACCAAAGGAGATCAACAACCTCTGGATGGAAGGACACAGCCACCACAATCATAGACCTCACCCCAAGCCTGAACCGTATCAAGCTCTTACCTTCATGTCCAGGTGATACAATCTGAATCATATTATCTTGATGGATTTTTCCAAAAGATCAAGTCAATAAGAAATGGAACCAAAGAGGAAGAACAAACCATGACCGCAGCTATTATACAAGACCTCACGTTAAGACAGGACCATAACAGGCTGGACCTTTTCTCTCGATCCTCCAGTGACCAGACTGACGCCTCATCTGACCCTGGACATATCTGATGAGACCCATTTGAGAAGACAATTTTAAGGACAAGAACCATATAAGAACAAAATGCATAAAGCCATATAACCCTAACCAGAAGAATCATGATGGATCGTCTCAACATAAGACTAGAACATGTTGTGCTAAAGTGGCCAGACATCTTCAACTTACCTTAAGAATAGAATCACTTGACTCAATATGAGGTTAGGCCAAATCAAGCTGGACCTTCGCCTCAATGCTTAGGGGACCAGACTGACGCTTCATCTTATCGTGGACATAGTTGAAATTGGTTGAGGAGGTTAATAATAAATAATAATAATAATAATAATAATAATTTATTTACATAGCGCACACAGATTACGCAGCGCTGCACAGTGTTTGCCAAATCTGTTCCGGTCCCCATGGGGCTCACAATCTAATCACCTACCAGTATGTTTTGGAGTATGGGAGGAAACCGGAGGAAACCCACGCAAAAATGGAGAGAACATACAAACTTTTTGCAGATGTTGACCCTGGTACTTGAACCCAGGACCCCAGTGCTGCAAGGCTGTAGTGCTAACCACTGAGCCACCATGCTGCAAGGCTGTAGTGCTAACCACTGAGCCACCATGCTGCAAGGCTGTAGTGCTAACCACTGAGCCACCGTGCTGCATGGCTGTAGTGCTAACCACTGAGCCACCATGCTGCAAGGCTGTAGTGCTAACCACTGAGCCACCATGCTGCAAGACTGCAGTGCTAACCACTGAGCTGCCCTTAATATGACGATTATGCAGGAAAATGAAATTAAAATAAAGGAACAAGTTGGGATTGGGACATTGGGGTCATGAAGATGACCTTATGGAGCACCAACACTCAAACGTAAATAGGGGTCATCAAAATCAAAGAGAAACTTGGACAATTTGGAAGTAGGGAAACAAAAGGACTATTGCCTTTGACCTGCCGTGCTGACATAGAGCAGTTCATGGACACTGATGCATCAATGTCCTTCTCAAGCTGGATATTCACCTTACAGATCTTAATGCAAGACGCGGCCTAGTCAGTCTATACATATAAGGAGGAGGAGATCTGCGCTACCTATACCTGAGACACCTATAGACAAGACACTCACAGAAGATGAGGGATAGCCACAAGAACATGGAAGACAACACGGGGATCATGGTGACAGCACAGGAATCATGGTGACAGCACAGGAATCATGGTGACAGCACAGGAATCATGGTGACAGCACAGGAATCATGGTGACAGCACATGAATCATGAAGACAACACAGGAATCATGAAGACAACACAGGAATCATGAAAACAACACAGGAATCATGGTGACAGCACAGGAATCATGGTGACAAAACAGGAATCATGGTGACAAAACAGGAATCATGGTGACAGCACAGGAATCATGAAGACAACACAGGAATCATGGTGACAGCACAGGAATCATGAAGACAACACAGGAATCATGGTGACAGCACAGGAATCATGAAGACAACACAGGAATCATGAAGACAACACAGGAATCATGGTGACAGCACAGGAATCATGAAGACAACACAGGAATCATGGTGACAACACAGGAATCATGGTGACAGCACAGGAATCATGGTGACAGCACAGGAATCATGGTGACAGCACAGGAATTATGGTGACAGCACAGGAATCATAAAGACAACACAGGAATCATGAAGACAACACAGGAATCATGGTGACAGCACAGGAATCATGAAGACAACACAGGAATCATGGTGACAACACAGGAATCATGGTGACAGCACAGGAATCATGGTGACAGCACAGGAATCATGGTGACAGCACAGGAATTATGGTGACAGCACAGGAATCATAAAGACAACACAGGAATCATGAAGACAACACAGGAATCATGGTGACAGCACAGGAATCATGGTGACAACACAGGAATCATGAAGACAACACAGGAATCATGGTGACAGCACAGGAATCATGGTGACAGCACAGGAATCATGGTGACAGCACAGGAATCATGGTGACAGCACAGGAATCATGGTGACAGCACAGGAATCATAAAGACAACACAGGAATCATGAAGACAACACAGGAATCATGGTGACAGCACAGGAATCATAAAGACAACACAAGAATCATGAGGACAGCACAGGAATCATGAAAACAACACAGGAATCATGGTGACAGCACAGGAATCATGAAGACAACACAGGAATCATGGTGACAGCACAGGAATCATGAAAACAACACAGGAATCATGGTGACAGCACAGGAATCATGAAGACAACACAGGAATCATGGTGACAGCACAGGAATCATAAAGACAACACAGGAATCATGAAGACAACACAGGAATCATGAAGACAACACAGGAATCATGGTGACAGCACAGGAATCATGAAGACAACACAGGAATCATGGTGACAGCACAGGAATCATGGTGACAGCACAGGAATCATGGTGACAGCACAGGAATCATGGTGACAGTCTGAGGAACATCAGATCTTATGATACTATGTAACGCTGGTTCTTTGGAAGCCAAGGGTTGACTCTATCTTCTCCTACTACTCCACCAGATACTACAACTCCCATGGTGCCAATCAGTGGCTTCTCTCGTTTATGTCCAGCAGTCATGGGGTTACATTGGGTTCCCTTTCCGCAGCAATCAAGAATGATTTTAATAATTGATAAGCAATCTACAGCCGGGCAGCTTCCTGGACGCCATTAGCGCGGGGTCCGTACTTAGAGGGATCACGCAAGCCCCAACGAGACGCATGGAAGGGCAGAGCAGCCACATGCAAGTAATTGGAAGAAAGGTTTTCTGGATGCAAATGGCCCGAAGACTCGGCATCTTTTATTCAGTAAATGGGAGGCGAGGCGAGATACGGCAGAGCTGCGGAGCGCGGAGCGAATCACACGGAGCGCCATGTGTGAGCGCAGGATAAGGAAGGGGAGGAGAGTGTGAACATCTGACGACTGCAAAGACCATGTAGCAGAGCTGCTCTCGTACAACACGTTCAGCTCTGCTACATATGTACTGCACATACCATGTCATATCATCAGAAAGAGATTCAGCACCATGTCCTGCATGGACAGCTCCGACATGACTCACCAGCAGAGGGCAGCAGAGGAGGAGCACCACATATCAGCAGAATTGTGAATGCAGCTCTGGTGGTGACTGGAGTAAAAGAGAGACAAGTGTAAGATTTACAAAACTATCAGATGCCGTTGTGTTTCTTAAAGGGGTTGTAATAACTTACAGCAGGAAAGAAGTTAGAGATTCCTGGGGTCTGACCATTAGGACACCCAGAAATTGGGAGACCGAGGTGCAAAAAGTTGTGGTTATTCATGTGTGACAGATGCTCCATTCTGGATTCAGCCCTCGTCTCTCCTGTTTGGAGCCACAGCAATCTCTATACTAGGGCCTAAGATACTATACAGAGACAATCCCTTTAAGTGAGTCTGTCACAATGATACAGTCGCTACTTGTATTCTGATAGGACTTTGGGTAGTAAATAGTTAACCCCAATCCTTAGGAGAGCAGCAGATGACACAGGATGACAAACCCCCCCCCTGACCCGCTGAGCTCTGCTACATCCGCAGATGCATCCAGTCTATGGCGGCCATAAATAATGCAGCTATCGACAGCTCTGACTATTTACACGGATGATCGCAACATTGTGTTCTCTAAAGCAATAAAATATTAAGCGTCAGTAAAAGGGGCGCAGAGGGCGGGTCACCCCGGGGGCGCCGGCTATTATCACTGGAAATTAGGACGGTTTTCACACTTGGTCACCTAAGATGAGATGTGACAACCACTTAGCGAGACGCGGTCGCGGTGTCATGTGATAGACGGTCCATTAGCAGGGAACGGGCGGCCAGGAACACAATGTAACAAGTTACATACAAATACAACACAGTGTGAAGACATTTAAAGGGAAAGTGAGACGAAAATCAATGGAAAGCCCCAAGATTCATTGTGTCCAGGTGCTGCCCCCTGGTGGCAGGGTACGGTGATATCCACTGTAGCTGACTGACAACCAATATGGCCGCCATTCCGCTAACTCAAGGGTTGTCAATCCACCATGGTTTCTTCCAATAAAACTGCTTAAAGGGATAGTCAGGGAACCCCATCTATGTTCTATAGTATCTGGATGCCAAACCCTGAGAATGTGGGGCGAACGGCCATGAATTGGATCATATCCACAAGATCCAACCACAATGTGTAACTCTCAGAATTACCGAAATCTCACAAATATAACAATCCGTCCTGATAACCAGGGACATTACTCATAGATCCAGGCACCGGGACTGTGGGATCTTCTTATATTTCTCATCCATGGCCTCCTTCCTTCTATAATCTACTTTAAAGATTATGCTAATGAGCCTAAGGGGCTGTCGGGGGCATTAAGAGAGCCCCTCCATGCTGTAGCTTCAAAGACTGCTACACTGTCTCACCTCCCCCTGCTCCCACAGCATTTAGGCTGTCAGCACTTCCTGTTCAATGCACAAGTAAAGTGCGAAAAGAGCACTAGAAGATGGTGAGACAGTGTAACAGCCTGTGAAGCCAAAGCACAGAGGAGCTAGGTAGGCTCAGTCTGGCCACTACAAACAGAACAGAGCTCATTCGAATGGGTATTCTGAATGTTTTCAAATATTTCAGGGAGATCATAAACTTTAAATATCCCTTTTGACCTATTTAAGGATCTCCAGTTCTGGTCAAAATGAGATGAAAAGAAATTGATATGTGACTGCTCAGAAAATCATCGGCCTCATAATCATGTGACTGCTCAGAAAATCATCGGCCTCATAATCATGTGATTGCTCAGAAAATCATCGGCCTCATAATCATGTGATTGCTCAGAAAATCATCGGCCTCATAATCATGTGACTGCTCAGAAAATCATCGGCCTCATAATCATGTGACTGCCTGAGGTCTGATGATGATACATCCCTTTAAATTTTGTGCTCAGAACAGATTTATTTTTTTCTGCACATAAAATAAAAGTAAAATACTGAAGAAAATGTTAAAAATAAAGAAAGTACAAAAATCAAACCGATTCTCGGGTGTAACAGCTGCTGGTGACGACTGAAGAGGGCGGCGAGCGCTGAGCTCTCGTATCCGCAGCCTCTGTGATTGATTTTGTGAGTCTGATGTCGGAGAACACGATCCATCGCCCCCCGGGGAGTCCGGATGGAGGGGCTCAGATCTCCCGCTGCTGTGTCAGCCAAAGGTAAGTCTCAGGCAGGTCCAGTTACATCACACAGGCCCGACATTATACCCGACCTTAACCCTCGCTGTACCCACACCAGGGACCTGCATGGAATCAGTGCAGCAATGTCTATTCTAAGGCTGCAGAAAGCCAATCACTGGATGCAACATTGTAACAAAGCAACTACCCATATATACTATATACATGTCCCAGCATGCTGTGCTCCAGGGATGTACATTCAAAATTTACCAAGACTTTATAATACGCCTGCTGTGTACATACATGACATTACTTATCCTGTACTGATCCTGAGTTACATCCTGTATTATACCCCAGAGCTGCACTCACTATTCTGCTGCTGGTGCAGTCACTGTGTACATACATGACATTACTTATCCTGTACTGATCCTGAGTTACATCCTGTATTATACCCCAGAGCTGCACTCACTATTCTGCTGCTGGTGCAGTCACTGTGTACATACATGACATTACTTATCCTGTACTGATCCTGAGTTACATCCTGTATTATACTCCAGAGCTGCACTCACTATTCTGCTGCTGGTGCAGTCACTGTGCACATACATGACATTACTTATCCTGTACTGATCCTGAGTTACATCCTGTATTATACCCCAGAGCTGCACTCACTATTCTGCTGCTGGTGCAGTCACTGTGTACATACATGACATTACTTATCCTGTACTGATCCTGAGTTACATCCAGTAATATACTCCAGAGCTGCACTCACTATTCTGCTGCTGGTGCAGTCACTGTGCACATACATGACATTACTTATCCTGTACTGATCCTGAGTTACATCCTGTATTATACCCCAGAGCTGCACTCACTATTCTGCTGCTGGTGCAGTCACTGTGTACATACATGACATTACTTATCCTGTACTGATCCTGAGTTACATCCAGTAATATACTCCAGAGCTGCACTCACTATTCTGCTGCTGGTGCAGTCACTGTGTACATACATGACATTACTTATCCTGTACTGATCCTGAGTTACATCCTGTATTATACCCCAGAGCTGCACTCACTATTCTGCTGCTGGTGCAGTCACTGTGTACATACATGACATTACTTATCCTGTACTGATCCTGAGTTACATCCTGTATTATACCCCAGAGCTGCACTCACTATTCTGCTGCTGGTGCAGTCACTGTGTACATACATGACATTACTTATCCTGTACTGATCCTGAGTTACATCCAGTAATATACTCCAGAGCTGCACTCACTATTCTGCTGCTGGTGCAGTCACTGTGTACATACATGGCATTACTTATCCTGTACTGATCCTGAGTTACATCCTGTATTATACCCCAGAGCCGCACTCACTATCCTGCTGCTGGTGCAGTCACTGTGTACATACATGACATTACTTATCCTGTACTGATCCTGAGTTACATCCTGTATTATACCCCAGAGCTGCACTCACTATTCTGCTGCTGGTGCCGTCAATGTGTACATACATGACATTACTTATCCTGTACTGATCCTGAGTTACATCCTGTATTATACACCAGAGCTGCACTCACTATTCTGCTGCTGGTGCAGTCACTGTGTACATACATGACATTACTTATCCTGTACTGATCCTGAGTTACATCCTGTATTATACTCCAGAGCTGCACTCACTATTCTGCTGGTGCAGTCACTGTGTACATACATGACATTACTTATCCTGTACTGATCCTGAGTTACATCCTGTATTATACTCCCAGAGCTGCACTCACTATTCTGCTGCTGGTGCAGTCACTGTGTACATACATGACATTACTTATCCTGTACTGATCCTGAGTTACATCCTGTATTATACTCCAGAGCTGCACTCACTATTCTGCTGCTGGTGCAGTCACTGTGTACATACATGACATTACTTATCCTGTACTGATCCTGAGTTACATCCAGTAATATACTCCAGAGCTGCACTCACTATTCTGCTGCTGGTGCAGTCACTGTGTACATACATGACATTACTTATCCTGTACTGATCCTGAGTTACATCCTGTATTATACCCCAGAGCCGCACTCACTATCCTGCTGCTGGTGCAGTCACTGTGTACATACATGACATTACTTATCCTGTACTGATCCTGAGTTACATCCTGTATTATACCCCAGAGCTGCGCTCACTATTCTGCTGCTGGTGCCGTCACTGTGTACATACATGACATTACTTATCCTGTACTGATCCTGAGTTACATCCTGTATTATACTCCAGAGCTGCACTCACTATTCTGCTGCTGGTGCAGTCACTGTGTACATACATGACATTACTTATCCTGTACTGATCCTGAGTTACATCCTGTATTATACTCCAGAGCTGCACTCACTATTCTGCTGCTGGTGCAGTCACTGTGTACATACATGACATTACTTATCCTGTACTGATCCTGAGTTACATCCTCTATTATACCCCAGAGCTGCACTCACTATTCTGCTGCTGGTGCAGTCACTGTGTACATACATGACATTACTTATCCTGTACTGATCCTGAGTTACATCCTGTATTATACCCCAGAGCTGCACTCACTATTACTTATCCTGTGATATATCTCTAACGTCTTCTATTGCAGTTATTCCGTGAATGGGTTAATATCCCTGTTCCGCAGTCTCAATCCATTACATTTATTGACAAAATCTTCCCGTTGACAAAATGGATCATTTCCAAAGTGACAGAATGTTTCCAGTTATATTATACATCGTTGCGCTTTATGACCTGGACGCTGCCAGGTTGCCCCAGGTAGAGTCACATCGGTGGCATCACGGAGTCTGTCCGATGCCAAGCGCCACGATCCATCATCGGAGAGTCGCCAGAGGAGGCGCATGTGCGGTCCCAGGGACTCCTGCAGGTTCTGTGTTTATGTGGATCCCATAAATGTTATCACATCCTAAACGCTGCGCTGATCTGTGGGCGCGGGAGAGCGGCTCGGGCCGGAGACATCACAGCTGGGCCTCATTCTGCCGCACGCGGTTTAGGAAGTGACAGGAGTTTATGAAATGTTCTCCGCTTCTCTCTAATTAAACCCTATTTGCTTATTCTGAGTTATAGGGCTGGGCATGAGGGGCGCCAGGTCAGCCGAATCAAGTGGGCACAGAGGAAATATCCGTGCCGCGCGTCTGCATTGCAATTAGCGCAGACTGTAAGATGCAGATCTCCAACGTCAAAATATTGGAACATGAAGAGAAATTTACAGGGAATCTTTAAAAGCCGAACAGATGAGCAACTTAAAGGGACACTCCAGAAGTGCGTCTTATACCCACAGCTAAAGGCAGAGCTGTACTCACTGTCTACTATGTCTCATGTGTTATTATAATACTTCTTCTCGGGGGCTTCTATAGATCAGAGTTGCCCCAGACCAGGGCAGGATGCCAGTCCCCTTAAAGGGAACCTATCAGCAGATGTAAACCCACTAAACTAAATATCCTTGTTAGAATTCCTTCTGAATGTGAAATGAGCAGAGAAGAGTCAGATTTGCCTGAGATGAGTCATAGCTCAGAGGCTGGAGGGGGGATTTACGTTCAGAAGCCTCTATATCCCTTTCTATAGTATCTAGAAACATCTTTCTTATGTTCATATTAAAGATAAAAATCTCCTCCTTCAGGTTTGATCCGGCGTCTGATTCTGTGATCTATAGAACAGGAGATAAAGGAACTGGTTCTTTCTCAGCAGTTTACATTTCCAATGATGTCTTATCTCATATCTGTACCACAGAATAGGACCTGGTGTGATCTGAAAGATGAGATTTTCATCTTTACTATGACACTAGTACCGTGGTTCTAGGTGCTATAGAACTGGAGATAGGAGCTCCTGTAGTGACACTTTCCCTCCAGCCTCTAAACCTGACTAATTTCAGGCAAAATATGACTCTTCTTAATACCTGTCGGGCACCAATCCCATCCCTACCTACCATGTGCCATATTGATGTCTTCTATACGTACGGAAGAGGAACCTTTGACCTCCAGGACCCAGATGCAAGAAGATCCTACTCTGTTCTATGTCCTATAGAGGGTAGGAGTGGACGTATGCCCATGGCACCCGGAGGGTGCACTGGGTGCCCTCTGTATATATTTAATAGTAACACATGTCAGGCATGCCAATGGTTAATGGGGCTCAGCCTTATGGAACGTCCCTCACAACTGCTGTAGAATTCTTCCTGCAGCTTTGGATGTGAATAGAGCATAAAACCCTATCAGTGATACTTGGCATTAGGATTATTAAAGAATAATCTGAAAAGCAGGAAATGTCATTTTTGATGGAAAGTAAATCCTCCTCGGAGCTTATCCCCCCTCCCCTCTGACAACCATCGCTGACCACATTTTCACCATCTAGTAATAAGACTCTTCTTCCATCCAGGACCCTCTGTGCTGCTGCGGCTGCTGCGGTGATAAGGTGATATTGTTCCCTCCTGACCCCGGAATCCAATCTTAACCTTTTAATCTCCTCCTTTTCTCTCCGCTCGGAGCCGAGGTCCATTCAGTGACATGAAGAATGGCAGGTGAATAGCAGAGGAGAGGATTTTATTTCAGTCTCTGCCGATGACCCTTCTCAGGGCGTCACCATCACATCCCGGTGTCCGTCTGCACCGCAGGGGGTTAAATCAAAGCCAATTATCCCAGAGATTAAAGGAGAATACCCCCCCCCCTCCTCCTCCATAGACTCCTCACCTGCAGATGGAGGGAGACATTCAGATGATCCACAAAGATTCCAGAGAAGATTGTGATTGAAAAGAGTGAAAGAAAAGCTGCTGATTGGCAGAGAGCGTAGAGTTCTTAAAGGGACGGTGACCTCAATGATGGAAAAGTGGGACAGCGCCCCCCCTGTACAAAGGCTGGATGAGGAATTGCATTCATGTCCTATATAAGTAATAGTAGTCTAGATAATATACCCTGGATGCAGGTGGTTGTCATGTGATGCAATACAATACATTATTACCAGGATACGGGTCATTGGGTCCAGAACCACCACTGTACAAAGGATGGAGAATTATGTTTTCTTTTCAATGAAGGGACTGCAGAAACTTCTGATCATTGCAGGGTCCAGGCATTAGACCCCATTACTGATGACTTATAGTGAAGGGGTCACCGTTGTATAACAGGTGGGGGGTCTGACACTGGGACCCTGCATCGATGATCTGTACAGGAACCCAAGCAATGGATGGAAGCAGAAGTCCCTTGTATGGAGCCGGTGCTGGGATATTGCAGGGGACGAAACTCGATCGGTGCACAAGATGTCTCCTTCCCATATAACAGATCCGTGCTATATACGATGCATAATAATTGGGGGGGGTGCAGATTTTGCCCTCCGCCCCATCCAGTACTAATGTATCAGGTTATTTGACAGCAGGTGTGAATAGATACTTGTTCTAAGTGCCAGGTCCTGCTTTGTAGCAGGTGACTGCGCCCCTAATCCTGCCCCCCATCCTGCTGCATTTGGTGGTGCCGCCTGAGGCAAGAAGCTCAGCTCGCCTTATGGCTGATGCACCTCTGCATAGCCCCCACTGATCCCACCCTGATGAGACATCATGAAGACCGGTCACCAGTATGAAAGTATTTGGGGGGATGAAAATCCCCTTTAAGGGTCCATTGATTCCTTTGGGCTTTTTCAGACATAACTTTGAGCGCTCAGTTTATTATTCAGCAAATGTATACATTTTTTCTAATCCTCATCAGTCCTGAATAATAGATATAATAATAAACGTCCCAGAAAAGCGCCGTCCGCCGACTAAAAACCAATCTACACCCGGAGACAAAGCGTCAGCGGCCGCACAATCTCCTTCCCGCAAAAACTCTGATTAAAAAGCCGGAACAAAGAGATGAATCCGGAGGATATTTGTTTGAAATTGTATTTTTTTCCCATTTTTTTTTTTTTTTAATCGAGTTTAATTAATCTATTTCTCGGACTATCTGCTCCGCGCCGCCAGACTCCATCAAAGCGCCGGGAAATGATCTTATTATAAAGCGCGTCCTGTCCGGGGAGATTTCAATAATCAAACATTTTTGGCTTTTTTTTCGGCCGGGAGGGGGGGGGGGGGGCTCCGGCATCCGGAATCATCTACGCATTGAGATTTCCATAGATTTTAATAAACAAGGATCTGATATTAACCTTTTCCATCCCTTATATCCGCTGCCAATCTTCTTCTTCCATCTTAATCCCTCCGGACTTCGTGGCCCTACTGTTAATTAAGCCGAAGCCGCGCCGAATACTGTATCACCTCCCGGAAGATCAAGACTAAATGGCCCCTGAAATCCCCTGTAATTAATTATTAACTCGCTAGCACTTGCCTGGTGCTGACCCTCACGCTGCTCCCGTGTTTAGTCTTTGACTTAAAGTAATTACTTCTTACTGCCGGACGCTAATCACCCGAGCTCATACATCCCGCAGGAGGTCTCCCTGGGTCATGGCTTCTAAAGAAGACCCCAGTATATCTGCAGCCCCTAAAAACATCAGGGATCGGCAAGAGAAGACACCTGAAAGAACTATTTAATAGGTGTAAATACACCCCCCCCCCCAACTCTTCATTATATAAAGGGTTCCCCAATATGAGACCCTCCAATAAGTAATGACCCCCACTATAGTTATACATTGTATCCACAGCAATTCTATGGAGAACTTGCAATGTACAACAGATCTAACTGTAGGAGACTGGGCTGTTCCTATAGCCTAATACTAGTCTAATACTGCACGACCCAACCTGACAATATGATCGGTAAACTGCGCAGAATAAACTCAGAGACTTCAAAAAACATATCCAGCGCCTAAATAAGGATGAGCAAGCAAGGTAGAAGAAGAGCACGTGTTATGTGTCATGTTCAGGGAGTGCATTTATATAGAAGGTCCACTATGAATATAGTATGGAAAGGACTATGACTGATTTAATACCTAAGGAACATACCTACTATAATACTGCCCCCTATGTACAGGAATATAACTACTATAATACTGCCCCCTATGTACAAGAATATAACTACTATAATACTGCCCCCTATGTACAGGAATATAACTACTATAATACTGCCCCCTATGTACAAGAATATAACTACTATAATACTGCCCCCTATGTACAGGAATATAACTACTATAATAATGCCCCCTATGTACAAGAATATAACTACTATAATACTGCCCCCTATGTACAGGAATATAACTACTATAATACTGCCCCCTTTGTACAGGAATATAACTACTATAATACTGCCCCTATGTACAGGAATATAACTACTATAATACTGCCCCCTATGTACAAGAATATAATTACTATAATACTGCCCCCTATGTACAGGAATATAACTACTATAATACTGCCCCTATGTACAGGAATATAACTGCTATAATACTGCCCCCTATGTACAAGAATATAACTACTATAATACTGCCCCCTATGTACAAGAATATAACTACTATAATACTGCCCCTAGGTACTAGCATATAGCTACTATAATACTGCCCCCTATGTACAAGAATATAACTACTATAATACTGCCCCCTATGTACAGGAATATAACTACTATAATACTGCCCCCTATGTACAGGAATATAACTACTATAATACTGCCCCCTATGTACAAGAATATAACTACTATAATACTGCCCCCTATGTACAAGAATATAACTACTATAATACTGCCCCCTATGTACAAGAATATAACTACTATAATACTGCCCCCTATGTACAGGAATATAACTACTATAATACTGCCCCCTATGTACAGGAATATAACTACTATAATACTGCCCCCTATGTACAGGAATATAACTACTATAATACTGCCCCCTATGTACAGGAATATAACTACTATAATACTGCCCCCTTTGTACAGGAATATAACTACTATAATACTGCCCCTATGTACAGGAATATAACTACTATAATACTGCCCCCTATGTACAAGAATATAATTACTATAATACTGCCCCCTATGTACAGGAATATAACTACTATAATACTGCCCCCTATGTACAGGAATATAACTGCTATAATACTGCCCCCTATGTACAAGAATATAACTACTATAATACTGCTCCTATGTACAAGAATATAACTACTATAATACTGCCCCTATGTACAGGAATATAACTACTATAATACTGCCCCTATGTACAGGATATAACTACTATAATACTGCCCCCTATGTACAGGAATATAACTACTATAATACTGCCCCCTATGTACAACAATATAATTACTATAATACTGCCCCCTATGTACAAGAATATAACTACTATAATACTGCCCCCTATGTACAAGAATATAACTACTATAATACTGCCCCCTATGTACAGGAATATAACAACTATAATACTGCCCCCTATGTACAGGAATATAACTACTATTATACTGCCCACTATGTACAGGAATATAACTACTATAATACTGCTCCCTATGTACAAGAATATAACTACTATAATACTGCCTCCTATGTACTGGAATATAACTACTATAATACTGCTCCCCTATGTACAAGAATATAACTACTATAATACTACCCCTATGTACAGGAATATAACTACTATAATACTGTCCCCTATGTACAGGAATATAACTACTATAATACTATCCCCTATGTACAGGAATATAACTACTATAATACTGCCCCCTATGTACAAGAATATAACTACTATAATACTGCCCCCTATGTACAGGAATATAACTACTATAATACTGCTCCTATGTACAAGAATATAACTACTATAATACTGCCCCCTATGTACAAGAATATAACTACTATAATACTGCCCCCTATGTACAGGAATATAACTACTATAATACTGCCCCCTTTGTACAGTAATATAACTACTATAATACTGCCCCCTTTGTACAGTAATATAACTACTATAATACTGCCCCCTATGTACAAGAATATAACTACTATAATACTGCCCCCTATATACAGGAATATAACTACTATAATACTGCCCCCTATGTACAGGAATATAACTACTATAATACTGCTCCCTATGTACAGGAATATAACTACTATAATACTGCCCCCTATGTACAAGAATATAACTACTATAATACTGCCCCCTATGTAAAAGAATATAACTACTATAATACTGCCCTCTATGTACAAGAATGTAACTACTATAATAATGCTCCCTATGTACCGGAATATAACTACTATAATACTGCTCCCTATGTACAGGAATATAACTACTATAATACTGCCCCCTATGTACATGAATATAACTACTATAATACTGCCCCCTATGTACAAGAATATAACTACTATAATACTGCCCCCTATATACAGGAATATAACTACTATAATACTGCCTCCTATGTACAAGAATATAACTACTATAATACTGCCCCCTATATACAGGAATATAACTACTATAATACTGCCCCCTATGTAAAAGAATATAACTACTATAATACTGCCCTCTATGTACAAGAATGTAACTACTATAATAATGCTCCCTATGTACCGGAATATAACTACTATAATACTGCTCCCTATGTACAGGAATATAACTACTATAATACTGCCCCCTATGTACATGAATATAACTACTATAATACTGCCCCCTATGTACAAGAATATAACTACTATAATACTGCCCCCTATATACAGGAATATAACTACTATAATACTGCCCCCTATGTACAACAATATAACTACTATAATACTGCCCCCTATGTACAAGAATATAACTACTATAATACTGCCCCCTATGTACAGGAATATAACTACTATAATACTGCCCCCTATGTACAAGAATATAACTACTATAATACTGCCCCCTATGTACAAGAATATAACTACTATAATACTGCCCCCTATGTACAAGAATATAACTACTATAATACTGCCCCCTATGTACAAGAATATAACTACTATAATACTGCCCCCTATGTACAAGAATATAACACTATAATACTGCCCCCTATGTACAAGAATATAACTACTATAATACTGCCTCCTATGTACTGGAATACAACTACTATAATACTGCCTCCTATGTACTGGAATACAACTACTATAATACTGCCTCCTATGTACAAGAATATAACTACTATAATACTGCCCCCTATGTACAAGAATATAACTACTATAATACTGCCCACTATGTACAAGAATATAACACTATAATACTGCCCCCTATGTACAAGAATATAACTACTATAATACTGCCTCCTATGTACTGGAATACAACTACTATAATACTGCCCCCTATGTACAAGAATATAACTACTATAATACTGCCCACTATGTACTGGAATAAAACTACTATAATACTGCCCCCTATGTACAGGAATATAACTACTATAATACTGCCTCCTATGTACAGGAATATAACTACTATAATACTGCCCCCTATGTACAAGAATATAACTACTATAATACTGCCCCCTATGTACAAGAATATAACTACTATAATACTGCCCCCTATGTACAGGAATATAACTACTATAATACTGCCCCCTATGTACAGGAATATAACTACTATAATACTGCCTCCTATGTACAAGAATATAACTACTATAATACTGCCCCCTATGTACAGGAATATAACTACTATAATACTGCCTCCTATGTACAAGAATATAACTACTATAATACTGCCCCCTATGTACAAGAATATAACTACTATAATACTGCCCCCTATGTACAAGAATATAACTACTATAATACTGCCCCCTATGTACAGGAATATAACTACTATAATACTGCCCCCTATATACAGGAATATAACTACTATAATACTGCCCCCTATGTAAAAGAATATAACTACTATAATACTGCCCTCTATGTACAAGAATGTAACTACTATAATAATGCTCCCTATGTACCGGAATATAACTACTATAATACTGCTCCCTATGTACAGGAATATAACTACTATAATACTGCCCCCTATGTACATGAATATAACTACTATAATACTGCCCCCTATGTACAAGAATATAACTACTATAATACTGCCCCCTATATACAGGAATATAACTACTATAATACTGCCCCCTATGTACAACAATATAACTACTATAATACTGCCCCCTATGTACAAGAATATAACTACTATAATACTGCCCCCTATGTACAGGAATATAACTACTATAATACTGCCCCCTATGTACAAGAATATAACTACTATAATACTGCCCCCTATGTACAAGAATATAACTACTATAATACTGCCCCCTATGTACAAGAATATAACTACTATAATACTGCCCCCTATGTACAAGAATATAACTACTATAATACTGCCCCCTATGTACAAGAATATAACTACTATAATACTGCCCCCTATGTACAAGAATATAACTACTATAATACTGCCTCCTATGTACAAGAATATAACTACTATAATACTGCCCCCTATGTACAAGAATATAACTACTATAATACCGCCCCCTATGTACAGGAATATAACTACTATAATACTGCCCCTATGTACAAGAATATAACTACTATAATACTGCACCCTATGTACACTAATATAACTACTATAATACTGCCCCCTATGTACAAGAATATAACTACTATAATACTGCCCCCTATGTACAGGAATATAACTACTATAATACTGCCCCCTATGTACAGGAATATAACTACTATAATACTGCCCCCTATGTACAGGAATATAACTACTATAATACTGCCTCCTATGTACAGGAATATAACTACTATAATACTGCCCACTATGTACTGGAATAAAACTACTATAATACTGCCCCCTATGTACAGGAATATAACTACTATAATACTGCCCCCTATGGTTAGACCTAAACTAATAGGAGAATATGAAAACCTGATGGAAACATCTGTAGATTATGTGGTGATATTTCTGATTCTTCCTATTGGTCAGATGCTTGTGTTGCACACTGGGAATGGTTGAACTATAAAGAATGATGGATGGAGAGGACATGCTACGCTCCTGATGTCATATTGTGTGAGATGGATCTATATATAGTGCGCCGGGTGCTTCCTGGGCCCCTGGAACAGCGTCATTGAAAATTCAAGTCAGTACCATCTCATCTCTGCTTCATCAATCACGGTGTCATCTAGAGAAGTGTACGCTAGGGAGATGTGTCCCACTGATACGGGGGCGCTCCGACTCTGGGTGATAAACAGTTGGAGGCTGTTGGCCTTGTTGGAGGATCCTCTTGCAGACGGTTTTCCAGCAATGAACAGGTCACACGGTAGACAGCCAACGGAAGCGTCTGCCAGGAGACACAGGAGCGGCACTCTCATCATACATCATAATTAGGAGTGATGGGGTGGACAGGGAGCTTCTTAATTCAATTGTCTCGAATTGAGGACAAAGAGCTCTGTCACTCGCAGTCCTGACATCCTAACAAGGCAACTGTCTTCAGCCTGAGTGGCGTCTCCTACTCTGCAGTCTTCCGAGACTCAGCCATCGATGTCCATCATCCTTTAGTCTTTCTTAAATTTGAAGATGAAGGATATCTCCGGCTTTTTGGTGCTTGACATCTACAAGAGTTCCTCCAGTCTAGACTCAAGAGGGCGGAAAATTGTCTGTGCTTTCACAACCGTTGATGCTAGAGCACAAAAACCAAACTTTTCCCATGGGTTCAGATCAGTTCTCTGCCCTAGACTTGTATCTACATGCCCAGAGCAAGACAATTCGGCTGGTGGACACCTCCTAAACCTCCTAAACTTTCATCATTTGGTTGCCCCTGCCAAAGCCAAGCCATGGTGATTAAGGTGTCAATGCTTATAAGATGAAGGTCAACCAAACCTGGACATTGTGAGATGACTACAAGCCATCTAATGTATGTGGAGATGTCCTACTTACTTGTCTTTTCGCTACACGTCTTTCTTTACTCACATTTGAAAATGAAGGATATCACTGGCTTTTCGGTGCTTGACATCTACAAGAGTTTCTCCAGTCTTGGAAGACTCAAGAGGGAAGAAAACCATCTTCGTTTTCCCAACCGATTAATTAAACTTTACCTAGAGGAACGTTCAGGTATCTCGCCTGGTCTTGTATCTACATGGCTGGACAAGACATATTGGCTGGTTAGGAACCTCTAGACTTGTATCCATCATATGGTGGCCCCAACCATAGCAGAGCCACAGTGATGAAGGTGGCCATACTTATAAGATGAAATTGGACCAAACCTCGAGTTTTTAGAGGAACAGATAGTCATCTAATGTATAGGGAGATGTCCTACTTACTTGTCTTTTAGGGACTCAGTCTTCACTATACGTCTTCCTCAGATCTGAAGATGGAGGATATCACTGACTTTTCAGTGATCTACAAGAAATCCCATAGTCTAGAAGACTCAAGAGGGCAAAAAAATATCTTTGCTTTCAAATTGATTGATGCTAGAACAGAAACCCAAAATTTACTCATGGGGTAAAGTCTTGTATCTACATAGCCTGACAAAGACAAATGGGCTGGTTGGCATCTCCTAGACTTCCATTCATCATCTGGTAGGTCCTACCATAGCAAAGCCATAGTGATGAAGGTGGCCACACTTACAAGATGACTGTTGGTCAAATCTGGTCATTTGTACATGTATATGGACATGTCTTACTTCCTAGACTTTTCAAGACACAAGATGAAGGATATCACCGGCTTTTCACTACTTGAAGTCTACAAAAATTCCTCCAGTCAAGAAGACTCAAGCCACAGAAAATATGTTGGTGCTGTTGGGGAAATGTTTAGTTTGCTGTCCTAGCCTCCGATCTACATGGCAACCACTAGATTTCCATCCATCATCTGGTGTCCCCTACTGGATCCAAACCATCAAAATGAAGGTGTCCATTCTCTTGAGGTGTAGATAGGCCAAATGTGTCCATTTTGGGATGACTGGATGACCATCTAATGCATATGATGATGTCCTATCTCAAGTTGAAGGATATCATCCACTGAAGGCAAGGTGACCCCTGAAGGAAGAACATTTTTGAGAGTTAACTTTTATCCTTCACACAGTGTAAAGATCCTATATCCATGCGCCCTGGCCAAGACAAATTGAGTATTCGGTGCCCCCGTAGACTTGATTTCCCCTCAGACTTGACTCTGATGTCCTCCATTATTGCTAAGTCTTAGTTATGAATTATTTAGGTGGCCATACATGAGGTTCACTTCAACCTAACCTGGCCATTTCTGCTGACCATCTGATGTATTTGGAGGTGACAACTTTTACTTATGTTACATGTAATAGGGTAATCATCTTTAGATAGGTTATCAATTTCAGATTGGTGGGTTCCCAACACTCCAGCCAATCATCTTGATGCCTTTTATATGACAGAAAAGGAACCTTGGAAGAACAGCTCCATTCTCTCTCCAGTGGTTGAGCTGTAGAAGTGAGAGCGGCAATGACCTGACTTGGTCACTACACAGTCCGACTCAGGTTCTGCTCCTAATCAGGTGTCAGAGATATCAAGAATCAGATCATTATGGGATCCCAATAGTCAGAACCCTAACAAACCTACATGTCATTTATACCAAGAAAATAGAAAGTCCCTTTAAGTGGAAGAGTTACCATGATAACTTGTATAATCTATGCCCCCCTAAAAATACAAGCCTCAGGGGATGAAGAGCGCAGACCCTAAAGACTGAAGCAGAGCCATGTCATACGTCTTCAGCTTTGATAGACCTCCGTCCGTGGAGAACCGTTGGATTTGTCGATTGGCTCACATTCCTCGTTATCGGTGGTGGACCACAGTAGAGTAAATCTGAGAAGCCTCCGGCACTGAGCCATCACTAGACGTTGCACGTCCTACAAGGCAGCAAAAATAGTCGCCTGAAATTGGTTCTCAGCCAGATATCAGGGCACGAGAAGTGGATCGATAAAACAAATGAAAGTCACTGGAATCTCTCGTGTATGTAAAAATAAACCCTCCACGAGTCCAGACGTGCTCAGAAAGACCTCAACCCGCCCGAATACCTCCACCAAAGAAACCCTCCACGAGTCCAGACGTGGTCAAAAAGACCTCAACCCGCCCGAATACCTCCACCAAATAAACCCTCCACGAGTCCAGACGTGGTCAGAAAGACCTCAACCCGCCCGAATACCTCCACCAAAGAAACCCTCCACGAGTCCAGACGTGGTCAGAAAGACCTCAACCCGCCCGAATACCTCCACCAAATAAACCCTCCACGAGTCCAGACGTGGTCAGAAAGACCTCCACCCGCCCGAATACCTCCACCAAATAAACCCTCCACGAGTCCAGACGTGGTCAGAAAGACCTCCACCCGCCCGAATACCTCCACCAAATAAACCCTCCACGAGTCCAGACGTGGTCAAAAAGACCTCAACCTGCCTGAATACCTCCACAAAATAAACCCTCCACGAGTCCAGACGTGGTCAGAAAGACCTCAACCCGCCCGAATACCTCCACCAAATAAACCCTCCACAAGTCCAGACGTGGTCAGAAAGACCTCAACCCGCCCGAATACCTCCACCAAATAAACCCTCCACGAGTCCAGACGTGGTCAGAAAGACCTCAACCCGCCCTATTACCTCCACCAAAGAAACCCTCCACGAGTCCAGACGTGGTCAGAAAGACCTCAACCCGCCCGAATACCTCCACCAAATAAACCCTCCACGAGTCCAGACGTGGTCAGAAAGACCTCAACCCGCCCGAATACCTCCACCAAATAAACCCTCCACGAGTCCAGACGTGGTCAGAAAGACCTCCACCCGCCCGAATACCTCCACCAAATAAACCCTCCACGAGTCCAGACATGGTCAGAAAGACCTCAACCCGCCCGAATACCTCCACCAAATAAACCCTCCACAAGTCCAGACGTGGTCAGAAAGACCTCAACCCGTCCGAATATCTCCACCAAATGATCATGACTGTAGATGAGGTGGAGGTATAGGAGGTGCAGGAGTAAAGGTAGAACCAAGGTCAAGATGTAGGAGGAAGTCCAAGGGTCACTGGAGATGGACAGGGGGAACTTAGCTAAAAAATGGACATTTCACTGGGGATCAGATCAAGCAAAAACTTCTAAGAGGGGAGATCCCTGTTACATAGATCTTGTTATCAGATGTGACCCAGCAGACTGCAGCCAGTGCTATGTATGATCCCAAGAGAGATGTGCAATAAAGAATTTTGTATATATTGTTAGTAGCAGCAGGACTGTGATATATGGATTTATATTCCAGGATTATACAAATGCCCTGTGCTCTCTGAAGTCAGTGTTATATATATTGTCCCTTGAGAGATAATCATCTCTCTCTGTAATAAGACCTTTGTGTTTATTGTTAGTAGCAGCAGGACTGTAAAATAATTGTAGCACTGGGGGTGTGTCCTTACACCGCTGTGCTCTGTGCTCTCCAAGTGCACTGGGGCCATGGCATAACAATGCTGTGCTCTTACCTTTCTTACCCTCAATTATAAATGCAGCAGACGTCTGTGTGTATAATACAGCAGTCACTTTGAGCAGTGGGCACAGAATTAAGAGCACAGCAGTGTTGGTCAGTCCTACTGTGATTGGACGCCTCATTGGGCTGCAGTTTTGCTTGGTCTTGTCTGGTCTTCACTTGACTGCAATGGAGACAAGCGGCCGAGTCTCTTATCTCTTAGGACTTCTTGTCTAGTTATATGCAGTTTTTTACAGGTTTGGATCCTCTTAAAGTACATAAAGATTCTGCATTCCTCTGCTGACGAGGCTCCTGTCCCCATTAAAGGCATCCTCGAAGGTGAGCGGCGCCATAACCGCGCCATAAATCTAATTACAACAATGTTTTTTTGTGTCTCCTATTGAAAAAGTTAATTATAATTAATTTTGCGCAGCATATTAAAACCTGTAACGAGCGCACCTTATAAAATGTGTGAGGGATGCGGCGGCGTGCGATCCGCACATCCCGGGTAATTATTCCGGAGAATTCTCTGCAGACTTTAGCTCCGCCGCGTCCTCCCAGACTGCTCATTTTCTTCTGTTCCCAAATTAAAAGGATGTATTAAATAATATATTATGTTACATCGTATTCATCCAGATTAAAACAGAATGAGGGATGCGCCATTTAATGAATCTACCTGCTGCCGCTTAAAGGGACGGCGCTCCTGATATACCATCGCACTACCGGAATCTCAGCCTCCTGACTTGTTATATAAACTATCTATAGAAAACATCTTCCTATGGAAAACATCTTTCTTTAGAGATGTCAAAGTTCCAAAGTTGGGAAGTCCCGCCCATGAGGACTCTGGACACACCCCTGCCCAAGTCCTCAAGACAAGCAATACTTGTGTACTACATGCACTGTAGTAATATCCAGAATATTTACTACCCCATATATAATGCCAGTCCCACTGCGATGCACATCATGTTATCCTCATAGTAAGACCCCTCCCACCTTATCTTTACTCATGCAGCATAATCTAAAGCTTTGCAGAAGTTTAATGGTCAATGTGCACGGACTTACCTCCAGGTAACTTATAATCCAGATATAAATCCCCATTTTATCCATAGTTCATTCAGTACATTGAAAGCCAAGCAATAAGCCCCACCCCTGAGGATTCAGGACACGCCCTCAACAACACCCCCGAGCAGCTGCGTAACATATATACTCTGGACAATACTTACAATACACATAGACTATGTGTATTATAGCAGTGCCCTGAACACCAGCCTTAAAGTAATGGCCGGAAAGTTTAGTAGAAGCTTCTCGCCCTTGTCATTTATATTTTTGGAGTATTCTGGTTTCTGTGTCTTATAGGTGTGTGATAAAACATTACATTACTCCATCCTCTACTAATAATGAAGATCAATGTGCACTTGATGATGGCCGGGACTGGTCGGATCTATGTAAGGAGACATAATCACCCCTGTAGTACCCTTCCCTGACTGTAGGGGGCAGTATATATATATATATATATATATATATATATATAATTGTGCAGGTGAGAATATCATAGTAAGATAAGGGTGGTCTTACTATGAGGATAACCCCCATGTGCACCACTGTGCGTCTGCCACTAGGGAGAGTAAGGGGGCAGGACACTTCCTTCTATCAGTACACAAGTAATGAGTATTGTCTTGAGGATGTGGGCAGGGGTGTGTCCAGAGTCCTCAGGGGCGTGGCTTATCTAGTTGCACTCTATGTACTGAGTGATTTTTCCAACCTTGGTTAAAGGGATGGGGGATAGTTTTTTTTTTAAATATCATGTGATGTGAAGGCTACAACATCCCGCTGGGGTCGCCCCATAACGATATTATTATTACAAAGCTTTAGGCTGCTCCGCAAGAAGACAGACGCAAGGAAGTGTCACAGAGGTGACACATTGTAACGAACAATAATGGAGTGACACTGAGCGCTGTATCTAGCAGCGGCCGCGTGGTCACAGCAGATAAAACCCTTTATTGTAAGAAACTTGATACACTTCTCCCCGGCCCCAGGATCACAGGGTGACATTTACAGACGACGCAAATGTCATGTCCTCAGCCGCAGCCTCAGAACATTAAGAGACGAAAACCAGGAGAAAAAAAAAATCACTTCTTTTTATGATCCATTGTAATAAGGAAAAAATACAGATGTAGCAGAGCCGAGAGGAGGAGAAGAGGAAAGTATCAGGGGATTCATAGAGCTGAATGTCACATGTGATGAATCTGCTGTGACCTGAGCGCATTGTATATACACCGGGGTAAGTGCCCCAACATATGATGCCCCCGGGCCCCCACCGGATCTATCAGGAGGGTCCTGGCTGCTGCGCTGGTGGGGTGGTTGTAGGCTAGGTCCAGCCTGGTGCAGAATTGTGCCATAGCCTGAATGGGCAGCCGGCCGTGCCCCACTTCACACCCCCGGCATAAGAGAAATTATAGGAGGAATTCATGGCCTTATGCCGGGAACTTCACCTAATTGAGAGTTCTGCCATAAAAACCCTGATAAATGTGCCCCCCTGCTTCACTGGATACCAAGATAGATATGAGAGAGAAAGTAGGACAATCTTTTACATAAATTGCCATTCTGCCTTTGCTGCTTTTGTGGATAATACGAATGTTCATCAAGTGATTCAGCAGTCCTGCTACTTCCTTTTGTGCGGTGTACAGACCCTCCGTGATTCTTTGTTTACATGTCTGAGCTATAATGAATAGAGCTGCAGCAGGAGAGTTATGACTCATCCAGCTCCCTCCTCCTCCATAGTGAGGATGAACAGTGAGTGAGACACAGTGGGAGACGCCATGAGGACGGCCTGGAGTAGTGAGAGAGAGGAAGCTGTGTATATGCAGAGGGCGGCACGGGGAGAGGAGGGAAAGGCTGAAGCTCTCAATGGAGGCAAAGACACAGGTACATGCAGAAATGTGTCTAATAGAGGAGATTTATTCAAAAGTGGCCACAACCCTTTCTTATCTATCTGTCTATTATCTATCATCTCATATCTATTTATTATCTATTCCATATGTAACTGTTGTCTATCATCTATCTTTCTATCAATCAATCAATCAAATCTATTGATCTCATATATATATCTCCTATCTATCTATCTATCTATCTATCTATCTATCTATCTATCTATCTATCTCCTTTCTATCTATCTCCTTTCTATCTATCTATCTATCTATCTCCTATCTATCTATCTATCTATCTATATAAAAATCGAAAAACAGGCGGCACTCCAATGTGGTGGGAAAAATCAAGTGGTTTTATTCCCAAGTGGCTACGTTTCGGCCTCAGCCTTTCTCAAGCCGCCTGTTTTTCGATTTTTATATTGATTGAGGGCACTTGCCAGCCCGTTGGAGCGTGCACCCACCAGTATTTGTTAAGCAGTGCTGCTGAAAAACTTTTTTTGATTCTTTATCTATCTATCTATCTATCTCCTATCTATCTCCTATCTATCTATCTATCTATCTATCTCCTATCTATCTATCTATCTATCTCCTAATCTATCTATCTATCTATCTCCTTTCTATCTATCTCCTATCTATCTATCTATCTCCTAATCTATCTATCTATCTATCTATCTATCTATCTATCATCTATCTCCTATCTATCTATCTATCTATCTATCTATCTATCTATCTATCTATCTATCTCTCTATCTATCTATCTCCTATCTATCTATCTCCTATCTATCTATCTATCTCCTTTCTATCTCCTATCTATCTATCTCCTATCTATCTATCTATCTATCTATCTATCTATCTGTCTATCTATCTTCTATCTATCTATCTATCTATCTATCTATCTATCTCCTATCTATCTATCTATCTATCTATCTATCTACCTCCTATCTATCTGTCTATCTATCTCCTATCTATCCATCTATCTGTTCCTCCCATGTTTTCTATCCAGTGTTGCCAGGGGTCCTCCTTGTCACTGCAATCACCCATGTGCCCCCTCCCTCCTTGTAGCACCCCCGACCCCCTGACCTATCAGACACAACTTGTAATGACTCTAAATAACAAATCTTCAGAATTTCTGGATTGTCTGCATGGACACGCAGCTGTTCTTGGCCGCCTCCTCTTGGACCATTAAGCTTCTCCGGGGTCTTGGCGATGGCTGGAATACTTGGCTCCGGAGCCGCAGCAGATTTAATCCCCTCTTGTTTGCAGAACATTACTTGGCTTTCTCAGAGATGTTTTCCTGAATTGTTTTCTACAGCGAGAAACTGAGCGTCCGAGCGGAGGGTCCGGGATGAGGACACCCATAGCGGGATACTATGAGACCAGGGACCCCTCCATGCCCACCCCATGGCCCATAGGTATAGGAGGTGCAGGGCATCTGCTGCCCCCTGTGCACATTAAGGAGGCCTCTAACACCTCTTCTTGTATCATTACTCCCTGAAATGTCTCCAATCCCTTCCCTGCCCGATAGGGATTGTAATCCAAAGACTAAATGAGCAGCAACGTTCCCATCTGCCGGATCTATCCCCGGACCTTATAGGAGGCTTCTATATACAAAGATAATGGGATCAATGAAGTAGATGGAGCCCATGACTCTGGGAGGAACATCAAGTGCATTCAATATCCCAACCCCTCCCCGCACAATGACCCCCCCTCCCCCCACTGACAATCACAAAGGAACGTATTGTTCTCATACTAGGACCGGGATGTGAAGGGCCTCTTGTCTCAGGGTCAATGTCTTTGAAGAATTGATAAGATTCATTCTTACAAGTGTCTGATGGATTATTGTACAAGTAAAATCCTTGAAATGATCTATTAACCAACTGGGAATATTATAACCGCCAAGTAATGTCTCTCGTTATAACCATTTGTATATGTCTTACATGCAATACCTGCTCTGACCACATGCAGCGCTGTTACTAGAAGTAATGTCTCTGATAGGTAAATGTCTTACATGCAATACCTGCTCTGACCACATGCAGCGCTGTTACTAGAAGTAATGTCTCTGATAGGTAAATGTCTTACATGCATTACCTGCTCTGACCACATGCAGCGCTGTTACTAGAAGTAATGTCTCTGATAGGTAAATGTCTTACATGCATTACCTGCTCTGACCACATGCAGCGCTGTTACTAGAAGTAATGTCTGCCATAAGTAAATGCCTTACATGCAATACCTGCTCTGACCACATGCAGCGCTGTTACTAGAAGTAATGTCTCTCATAGGTAAATGCCTTACATGCAATACCTGCTCTGACCACATGGAGCGCTGTTACTAGAAGTAATGTCTCTGATAGGTAAATGTCTTACATGCAATACCTGCTCTGACCACATGGAGCGCTGTTACTAGAAGTAATGTCTCTGATAGGTAAATGTCTTACATGCATTACCTGCTCTGACCACATGCAGCGCTGTTACTAGAAGTAATGTCTGCCATAGGTAAATGCCTTACATGCATTACCTGCTCTGACCACATGCAGCGCTGTTACTAGAAGTAATGTCTGCCATAAGTAAATGCCTTACATGCAATACCTGCTCTGACCACATGCAGCGCTGTTACTAGAAGTAATGTCTGCCATAAATAAATGCCTTACATGCAATACCTGCTCTGACCACATGCAGCGCTGTTACTAGAAGTAATGTCTCTCATAGGTAAATGCCTTACATGCAATACCTGCTCTGACCACATGGAGCGCTGTTACTAGAAGTAATGTCTGCCATAGGTAAATGTCTTACATGCAATACCTGCTCTGACCACATGCAGCGCTGTTACTAGAAGTAATGTCTCTGATAGGTAAATGTCTTACATGCAATACCTGCTCTGACCACATGGAGCGCTGTTACTAGAAGTAATGTCTCTGATAGGTAAATTTCTTACATGCATTACCTGCTCTGACCACATGCAGCGCTGTTACTAGAAGTAATGTCTCTGATAGGTAAATGCCTTACATGCATTACCTGCTCTGACCACATGCAGCGCTGTTACTAGAAGTAATGTCTCTCATAGGTAAATGCCTTACATGCATTACCTGCTCTGACCACATGCAGCGCTGTTACTAGAAGTAATGTCTCTCATAGGTAAATGCCTTACATGCATTACCTGCTCTGACCACATGCAGCGCTGTTACTAGAAGTAATGTCTGCCATAGGTAAATGTCTTACATGCATTACCTGCTCTGACCACATGGAGCGCTGTTACTAGAAGTAATGTCTCTGATAGGTAAATGTCTTACATGCAATACCTGCCCTGACCACATGGAGCACTGTTACTAGAAGTAATGTCTCTGATAGGTAAATGCCTTACATGCATTACCTGCTCTGACCACATGCAGCGCTGTTACTAGAAGTAATGTCTCTGATAGGTAAATGTCTTACATGCATCACCTGCTCTGACCACATGCAGCGCTGTTACTAGAAGTAATGTCTCTGATAGGCATATGCCTTACATGCAATACCTGCTCTGACCACATGGAGCGCTGTTACTAGAAGTAATGTCTGCCATAGGTAAATGTCTTACAAGCATTACCTGCTCTGACCACATGCAGCGCTGTTACTAGAAGTAATGTCTCTGATAGGTAAATGTCTTACCTGCAATACCTGCTCTGACCACATGCAGCGCTGTTACTAGAAGTAATGTCTCTGATAGGTAAATGCCTTACATGCATTACCTGCTCTGACCACATGGAGCACCGTTACTAGAAGTAATGTCTGCCATTGGTAAATGTCTTACATGCAATACCTGCTCTGACCACATGCAGCGCTGTTACTAGAAGTAATGTCTGCCATAGGTAAATGTCTTACATGCAATACCTGCTCTGACCACATGCAGCGCTGTTACTAGCAGTAATGTCTCTGATAGGTAAATGCCTTACATGCAATACCTGCCCTGACCACATGGAGCACTGTTACTAGAAGTAATGTCTCTGATAGGTAAATGCCTTACATGCAATACCTGCCCTGACCACATGCAGCGCTGTTACTAGAAGTAATGTCTGCCATAGGTAAATGCCTTACATGCAATACCTGCTCTGGCCACATGGAGCGCTGTTACTAGCAGTAATGTCTCTGATAGGCATATGTCTTACATGCATTACCTGCTCTGACCACATGCAGCGCTGTTACTAGAAGTAATGTCTCTGATAGGTAAATGTCTTACATGCATTACCTGCTCTGACCACATGCAGCGCTGTTACTAGAAGTGATGTCTGTCACAGGTAAATGTCTTACCTGCAATACCTGCTCTGACCACATGCAGCGCTGTTACTAGAAGTAATGTCTCTGATAGGTAAATGCCTTACAGCAATACCTGCTCTGACCACATGCAGCGCTGTTACTAGAAGTAATGTCTCTGATAGGTAAATGCCTTACAGCAATACCTGCTCTGACCACATGCAGCGCTGTTACTAGCAGTAATGTCTCTGATAGGTAAATGCCTTACATGCAATACCTGCTCTGACCACATGGAGCACTGTTACTAGAAGTAATGTCTCTGATAGGTAAATGCCTTACATGCAATACCTGCCCTGACCACATGCAGCGCTGTTACTAGAAGTAATGTCTGCCATAGGTAAATGCCTTACATGCAATACCTGCTCTGGCCACATGGAGCGCTGTTACTAGCAGTAATGTCTCTGATAGGCATATGTCTTACATGCATTACCTGCTCTGACCACATGCAGCGCTGTTACTAGAAGTAATGTCTCTGATAGGTAAATGTCTTACATGCATTACCTGCTCTGACCACATGCAGCGCTGTTACTAGAAGTAATGTCTCTCAATGTTGAAACTGCAACATTGTAAAGATATGTATTTTCCCTACAATTCCAGCCCTGACCACACGGAGCGCTGCTAATACAGAACAAACCTTTTAGCAAACAGGGCACAAAGATATATACAAAATATACAACACAGAATTACTAGAATGCGTAGAAAAAAACCATATTGTAGTGTGATAAAAGTATTAGTGTAGTAACAAGCGGTGGCCACTAGGTGACTGTAGGCTGAGCTGCCTGGAACATAAAACTCAATGCACAGACTCTCCTCCTTACACTTGAATTTTACCTACAATGCCAGCACAGTACTGCTGCTACTAATAGCATTTCACATCTCTCCAGAAAGAGAGGGCACAGAGCACAGCAGTGTAAAGACACTGCACTTGGAAAAGCTACAATCCTGAAATATAAATTCATATATCACAGTCCTGCTGCTACTAACAAAATACATAAAGCCATTATTACACATCTCTCCAGAGACAAGCCCTAAAATTTACTGCAGAGAGCTCAGAGAACAGCTGTGTGAGGACATGTCCCACAGTACAGTGGCGCAGAGGAAGGTACAATCCCAGAATAGAAAACCCTATTTCACAGAACTGCTGCTACTAACAACATAGACAAAGGTCTGATTACGCATCTCTCCGGGTACAATACCTAACACTGTCTGCAGGGAGCACAGAGCACAGCAGTGTGAGGTCTGATTACACATCTCTCCAGGGACAATACATAACACTGGCTGCAGAGAGCACAGAGCACAGCAGTGTGAGGACACACATCCAGTGCATTTGGAGAAGTTACAATCCTGGAATATGAATCCAAATATCACAGTTCTACTGCTACTAACATCATACACAAAGGTCTGATTACTCATCTCTCCAGGGATAGCACCTAACACTGGCAGCAGAAAACATAGAGCAATATGAGAATGTGCCCCCAGAGCACTGAGAGAAGCTACAATCCTGGAATATAAATCCATATTTCACAGTCCTGCTGCTACTAACACCATACACAAAGTTACGTCTAGCTATATATAGGGGACTATACCTAACACTGGCTGCAGAGAGGACAGAGCACAGCAGTGTGAGGTCTGATTACACATCTCTCCAGGGACAATACATAACACTGGCTGCAGAGTGCACAGAGCACAGCAGTGTGAGGTCTGATTACACATCTCTCCAGGGACAATACATAACACTGGCTGCAGAGAGCACAGAGCACAGCAGTGTGAGGTCTGATTACACATCTCTCCAGGGACAATACATAACACTGGCTGCAGAGAGCACTGAGCACAGCAGTGTGAGGTATGATTACACATCTCTCTCCGGGGACAGTACATAACACTGGCTGCAGAGAGCACAGAGCACAGCAGTGTGAGGTCTGATTACACATCTCTCCAGGGACAATACCTAACACTGGCTGCAGAGAGCACAGAGCACAGCAGTGTGAGGTCTGATTACACATCTCTCCAGGGGTAATACATAACACTGGCTGCAGAGAGCACAGAACACAGCAGTGTGAGGTCTGATTACACATCTCTCCAGGGACAATACATAACACTGGCTGTAGAGAGCACAGAGCACAGCAGTGTGAGGTCTGATTACACATCTCTCCAGGGGTAATACATAACACTGGCTGCAGAGAGCACAGAACACAGCAGTGTGAGGTCTGATTACACATCTCTCCAGGGAAAATACATAACACTGGCAGCAGAGATCACAGAGCACAGCAGTGTGAGGTCTGATTACACATCTCTCCAGTAACAATACATAACACTGGCTGCAGAGAGCACAGAGCACAGCAGTGTGAGGTCTGATTACACATCTCTCCAGGGACAATACATATCACTGGCTGCAGAGAGCACAGAGCACAGCAGTGGAAGGTCTGATTACACATCTCTCCAGGGACAATACACAACACTGGCTGCAGAGAGCACAGAGCACAGCAGTGTGAGGTGTGATTACAAATCTCTCCAGGGAAAATACATAACACTGGCAGCAGAGATCACAGAGCACAGCAGTGTGAGGTCTGATTACACATCTCTCCAGTAACAATACATAACACTGGCTGCAGAGAGCACAGAGCACAGCAGTGTGAGGTCTGATTACACATCTCTCCAGGGACAATACATGTCACTGGCTGCAGAGAGCACAGAGCACAGCAGTGGAAGGTCTGATTACACATCTCTCCAGGGACAATACATAACACTGGCTGCAGAGAGCACAGAGCACAGCAGTGTGAGGTCTGATTACACATCTCTCCAGGGACAATACATAACACTGGCTGCAGAAAGCACCGAGCACAGCAGTGTGATGTCTGATTACACATCACTCCAGGGACAATACATAGCACAGGCTGCAGAGAGCACAGAGCACAGCAGTGTGATGTCTGATTACACATCACTCCAGGGACAATACATAGCACTGGCTGCAGAGATCACAGAGCACAGCAGTGTGAGGTCTGATTACACATCTCTCCAGGGACAATACATAATACTGGCTGCACAGAGCACAGAGCACAGCAGTGTGAGGTCTGATTACACATCTCTCCAGGGACAATATATAACACTGGCTGCAGGCAGCACAAAGCACAGCAGTGTGAGGTCTGATTACACATTTCTCCAGGGACAATACATAACACTGGCTGCAGAGAGCACAGAGCACAGCAGTGTGAGGTCTGATTACACATCTCTCCAGGGACAATACATAACACTGGCTGCAGAGAGCACAGAGCACAGCAGTGTGAGGTATGATTACACATCACTTCAGGGACAATATATAACACTGGCTGCAGAGAGCACAGAGCACAGCAGTGTGAGGTCTGATTACACATCTCTCCAGGGACAGTACATAACACTGGCTGCAGAGAGCACAGAGCACAGCAGTGTGAGGTATGATTACACATCTCTCCAGGGACAATACATAACACTGGCTGCAGAGAGCACAGAGCACAGCAGTGTGAGGCCTGATTACACATCTCTCCAGGGACAGTACATAACACTGGCTGCAGGGAGCACAGAACACAGCAGTGTGAGGTCTGATTACACATCACTCCAGGGACAATACATAACACTGGCTGCAGAGAAGACAGAACACAGCAGAGTGAGGTCTGTTTATACATTTCTCCAGGGACAATACATAACACTGGCTGCAGAGAGCACAGAGCACAGCAGTGTGAGGTCTGATTACACATCTCTCCAGGGACAGTACATAACACTGGCTGCAGAGAGCACAGAGCACAGCAGTGTGAGGCCTGATTACACATCTCTCCAGGGACAGTACATAACACTGGCTGCAGGGAGCACAGAACACAGCAGTGTGAGGTCTGATTACACATCACTCCAGGGACAATACATAACACTGGCTGCAGAGAACACAGAACACAGCAGAGTGAGGTCTGTTTATACATTTCTCCAGGGACAATACATAACACTGGCTGCAGAGAGCACAGAGCACAGCAGTGTGAGGTCTGATTACACATCTCTCCAAGGACAGTACATAACACTGGCTGCAGAGAGCACAGAGCACAGCAGTGTGAGGTCTGATTACACATCTCTCCAGGGACAATACATAACACTGGCTGCAGAGAGCACAGAGCACAGCAGTGTGAGCTCTGATTACACATCTCTCCAGGGACAATACATAACACTGGCTGCAGAGAGCACAGAGCACAGCAGTGTGAGGTCTGATTACACATCTCTCCAGGGATAATATCTAACACTGGCTGCAGAGAGCACAGAGCACAGCAGTGTGAAGTCTGATTACACATCTCTCAAGGGAAAGTATATAACACTGGCTGCAGAGAGCACAGAGCACAGCAGTGTGAGGTCTGATTACACATCTCTCCAGGGACAGTACATAACACTGGCTGCAGAGAGCACAGAGCACAGAGCACAGCAGTGTGAGGTCTGATTACACATCTCTCCAGGGACCATACATAACACTGGCTGCAGAGAGCACAGAGCACAGCAGTGTGAGGTATTATTAAATATCAGTCCAGGGATAATACATAACACTGGCTGCAGTCTGTAGGGTCACACTTGCTGACAGTTTCCCTTTTTGGGCAGTATTATTTCTGCATTACGGATGTACAATGAATCTCATCATCCTCCAGTCCTTTAGATGATGGGGGGGGATACTCCTCTCTTCCTCGGGTGAGCAGGGACCAGTGAGTGTTTGTGAAGTCTGGGTGAAGTTGGAGGAGTTGGCAGGCGGCTGCACCCGGTGGCTGCCAATTCCCTGCGCTGCTGTGGGGCCCTGCGCCCGTGTGGAGAGCGGCAGATAATGAGGCAGAATATTACGCGGCCTCAAGTGCAGGCGGCAGATAACAGCGAGAGAGACTCAATAGCCTGACAGATGTCGCCCCACATTGATTAATCTCCTTCTGCCGGGGTCCAGTGTAGCAGAACTGGGCGTCCAGGCAGAGGACGGGGCGAGCTGGACGCCCTATCTACATACAAGGGAAGCCATTGTGCTGGGGCTGTCGTTACAATGTGCCGGTGCGGCTGTCAGTAATCTCCATCTGCAGCTGGGCCGGGTTCTGCTGCAGTGTTCTGCTTTCTTTTTTCACTGCTATAAATAGATGTCATTTAAAGGGACCAAGGACCTTGTGAAGGGCTATGCTCCCAGCGGGCAGCCTGATGCCAGGGACAGCTCTGCCAGCTAATGAGTACTGCTCATCCTGATCCACCTGATTCATGTCAAGTAGGAAACACTCAGGCTGTGATCACACCTGGCGTTTACACCGAGTAGTAAAACACAATACAAGAGCTGGGGAGGAGATTTACCTAATTACATTGTGTTTACATGTATGTTTACAAGACCCAATGTTAACACAACGTGTTACCCTGGGCCAGTACCAGAGCGAACTCATGACTATCCCTAAGCCCCAGCAGGTAGGATGGAGGGGGTTGTAGTAGGTGAAGTGTCCTGGTAAAATTTAATTCCGCTCTCTTAAAGAGGGGGGTCTGCCAGGAAAACGTCTCAGCGTGTCGCAGGACCCCGGGGGGCGGAAGGTCGGTCACTCCTGAACAGAAAGGTCACGACACGGGGGACCGGCTCCAGGAGCAGGAGAAAACTCATCAAGTGTCTTGTGGAAGAATTCACCATCTCCAGTGTCACGTGTCATACATCACCCAAATCCGAATATTCATAGGGAACACGAAGGGTGAAAGGTCACTACAGGTCACCGGACGGTTAGAGGGGAATCAATATTCATAAGGCGACAGATTCCCAATCACTAAGATCCTGTGACAACTCTGAGGCATGAGGCAAATTGTACCTCAGCCTCAACAAGGTCACAAGATACAACTGCTTCACCACGAGAATACTCCATATCCTCCAACACTGTAACATATATTACATCCCGTATTATACTCAGAGCTGCACTCACTATTCTGCTGGTGCAGTCACTGTGTACATACATGACATTACTTATCCTGTACTGATCCTGAGTTACATCCTGTATTATACTCCAGAGCTGCACTCACTATTCTGCTGCTGGTGCAGTCACTGTGTACATACATGACATTACTTATCCTGTACTGATCCTGAGTTACATCCTGTATTATACTCCAGAGCTGCACTCACTATCCTGCTGTTGGTGCAGTCACTGTGTACATACATGACATTACTTATCCTGTACTGATCCTGAGTTACATTCTGTATTATACCCCAGAGCTGCACTCACTATTCTGCTGCTGGTGCAGTCACTGTGTACATACATGACATTACTTACCCTGTACTGATCCTGAGTTACATCCTGTATTATACCCCAGAGCTGCACTCATTATTCTGCTGCTGGTGCAGTCACTGTGTACATACATGCCATTACTTATCGTGTACTGATCCTGCGTTACAACCTGCATTATACCCCAGAGCTGCACTCACTATTCTGCTGCTGGTGCAGTCACTGTACATACATGCCATTACTTATCCTGTACTGATCCTGAGTTACATCCTGTATTATACCCCAGAGCTGCACTCACTATTCTGCTGGTGCAGTCACTGTGTACATACATGACATTACTTATCCTGTACTGATCCTGAGTTACATCCAGTATTATACCCCAGAGCTGCACTCACTATTCTGCTGCTGGTGCAGTCACTGTACATACATGCCATTACTTATCCTGTACTGATCCTGCGTTACATCCTGCATTATACCCCAGAGCTGCACTCACTATTCTGCTGCTGGTGCAGTCACTGTGTACCTACATGACATTACTTATCCTGTACTGATCCTGAGTTACATCCTGTATTATACTCCAGAGCTGCACTCACTATTCTGCTGCTGGTGCAGTCACTGTGTACATACATGACATTACTTATCCTGTACTGATCCTGAGTTACATCCTGTATTATACCCCAGAGCTGCACTCACTATTCTGCTGCTGGTGCAGTCACTGTGTACATACATGACATTACTTATCCTGTACTGATCCTGAGTTACATCCTGTATTATACCCCAGAGCTGCACTCACTATTCTGCTGCTGGTGCAGTCACTGTGTACATACATGACATTACTTATCCTGTACTGATCCTGAGTTACATCCTGTATTATACCCCAGAGCTGCACTCACTATTCTGCTGCTGGTGCAGTCACTGTGTACATACATGACATTACTTATCCTGTACTGATCCTGAGTTACATCCTGTATTATACCCCAGAGCTGCACTCACTATTCTGCTGCTGGTGCAGTCACTGTGTACATACATGACATTACTTATCCTGTACTGATCCTGAGTTACATCCTCTATTATACCCCAGAGCTGCACTCACTATTCTGCTGCTGGTGCAGTCACTGTGTACATACATGACATTACTTATCCTGTACTGATCCTGAGTTACATCCTGTATTATACCCCAGAGCTGCACTCACTATTCTGCTGCTGGTGCAGTCACTGTGTACATACATGACATTACTTATCCTGTACTGATCCTGAGTTACATCCTGTATTGTACCCCAGAGCTGCACTCACTATTCTGCTGCTGGTGCAGTCACTGTGTACATACATTACATTACTTATCCTGTACTGATCCTGAGTTACATCCTGTATTATGCCCCACAGCTGCACTCACTATTCTGCTGCTGGTGCAGTCACTGTGTACATACATGACATTACTTATCCTGTACTGATCCTGAGTTACATCCTCTATTATACCCCAGAGCTGCACTCACTATTCTGCTGCTGGTGCAGTCACTGTGTACATACATGACATTACTTATCCTGTACTGATCCTGAGTTACATCCTGTATTATACCCCAGAGCTGCACTCGCTATTCTGCTGCTGGTGCAGTCACTGTGTACATACATGACATGACTTATCCTGTACTGATCCTGAGTTACATCCTGTATTATACCCCAGAGCTGCACTCACTATTCTGCTGCTGGTGCAGTCACTGTGTACATACATGACATTACTTATCCTGTACTGATCCTGAGTTACATCCTGTATTATACTCCAGAGCTGCACTCACTATTCTGCTGCTGGTGCAGTCACTGTGTATATACATGACATTACTTATCCTGTACTGATCCTGAGTTGCATCCTGTATTATACCCCAGAGCTGCACTCACTATTCTGCTGCTGGTGCAGTCACTGTGTACATACATGACATTACTTATCCTGTACTGATCCTGAGTTACATCCTGTATTATACTCCAGAGCTGCACTCACTATTCTGCTGCTGGTGCAGTCACTGTGTACATACATGACATTACTTATCCTGTACTGATCCTGAGTTACATCCTGTATTATACCCCAGAGCTGCACTCACTATTCTGCTGCTGGTGCAGTCACTGTGTACATACATGACATTACTTATCCTGTACTGATCCTGAGTTACATCCTGTATTATACTCCAGAGCTACACTCACTATTCTGCTGCTGGTGCAGTCACTGTGTACATACATGACATTACTTATCCTGTACTGATCCTGAGTTACATCCTGTATTATACCCCAGAGCTGCACTCACTATTCTGCTGCTGGTGCAGTCACTGTGTACATACATGACATTACTTATCCTGTACGGATCCTGAGTTACATCCTGTATTATACTCCAGAGCTGCACTCACTATTCTGCTGCTGGTGCAGTCACTGTGTACATACATGACATTACTTATCCTGTACTGATCCTGAGTTACATCCTTTATTATGTTGCGGAGCTGCACTCACTATTCTGCTGCTGATGCATTTATTAAAGCCCCTGCACCAGTTTTCTTTCGGACCTTGTCCGTTCTTTTCAGTGCAATCTGCCTGCACAGGTATTTGAGAAGTGTCAGCGCCACATGTACCCGATGCAACACACAATTCTGCACTGAAGGGGTTGTACATTGCATTGGATGCCCCTTGTTAAAGGTTCGCCAAAAAAAGTTGGCGCACTATTTCGGGGCAGTGCAGGGGACGCAAGATTCATGTAGACCGTGCGCCACAAATCCTGAATCTGGCGCCCCCTGCACACTACACAGGACACTGCACAGAGTTTGGTAGATCTGGGCCCCTGTGCAGTGCGATTCTAGTAGTGCAGGTTTTTGGGTCCTGTCTGGCAGGGAGGGAGTACATGACCCTATATCTGTACTGTATATACATGTAACATGCTGCACTGTGGCCCCGGGGCCCCCTTGTCCTTGGATGTAGGTAATAATAAGCAGCAGTGATGCGCTCATCTTTAACCCTGTGTGTGCTGCAGACTGGGTGCTATTGATGTGGAGAATGTGGGCTGAGACCTCTATAAAGGAGAAGCCCGGGGGCTGTTGATCCCTCGGCTCCTCTTCTCCCTCCTTCTTTGGCTTCTCCTCTCATTTCCCCTCATCTCAAAGGCGACTTGTGTGTGGAATACAATGGCGGCCGCAGGGAGGACAAAGCCGGGATTGAGGCAGCGCTGAGCCCTGTGATGTGGCGGCTGAAAGGCGGCTTGTGTTAGTATTCCTCCGCGCTCCGCTCACACTAACACTATGGAGACAGTAACAGGGCGCGGAGCAGCCCCCCCTAATTACACTGATTAACCAGTCACACGCCCGACGTCCCACCCTGGGAAAACTGGGTGAAGAATAATATATAGAGTAATAATTCAGGGGTCCCACTCATAGGATAAGTCACAAATATCAACACAGGGGGGCGGGTGACATAACGCAACCAACCAATCAACTGCTAGAATCAACAAGATAGCTGAGAATGTGAACAAAGCTGCAGTTACCTGATGTGGCCACTATGTGGAGAATGGCGCTGTTTCTCCTGCTCCATTATAGGATAAGTCACAAATATCAACACAGTTGACATAACGCAACCAACCAATCAGCTGCCACATTCAACAAGATAGCTGAGAATGGGAACAAAGCTGCAGTTACCTGATGTGGCCACTATGTGGAGAATGGTGCTGTTTCTCCTGCTCCATCCTCTGTTTCTCTATATTTAGGATCTATAAAGGGAAATCTACACGGAAATCCCCGCAGATCACATCTAAGCAATAAAAAAATGACAACTAAACAAATCTGAAACATTGTAACAAAACAGCACAATCACCTGTGCATGGAAGGAGCACTGCAACAATGTAGCAGAGTCCCCCCTGCAGAGAGAAGTGGGAAGAGGAGAAAGCTGAGATGATTAATGCTCCACCAGAAGTAATTGAAATGATCGTTATCTCTCCCTTGAAATCATGGCCCCTAATTAGCCGCTTATCTCCAGCCCTCCCCCTGATCAGCCCCTGACAGATCCCTCCTCACACTGATCCCTACTGTGCAGAGCATGGAAGGAACAGACTTGGTTGTCCATTTCCATTTCCATTTTGGTTTATATGAATTCATCAAGAGAGTCGCAGTATTGTTCTTGTATTTGTTTGTTTTTTTTCTTTGGTTCGTCACCAAATGTTTTTGGCGCACACGTCCCTCTAAGGAGCAATTGGTCCTCATAAATTTGGTAGAGGTTTTTATCCTATTTCTACGCCACGGAGTGACTGGTGTCATTTTGTGCCCAAAAAAAAGTGCCGAAATGAAATTTGCGCCAAATCGCAAATCATGGCTTTACTTCAGTTTTTTAAAAAATAATCAAAGCAAATAATGAATTTAGCGAAAGCAGGATCTATTGTGAAGTGACTTATCTCTGCGCCAAAACAAGACCAAATAAAGACAAAAAGCCCAATGATAAATATCCTCTCCCCAGTGTGTGATATAGAGATTTCTATGGATATTATACAAAAATGGTCTGTACTGCAGGAATAGAAGAAAATAACTGCACATCCGAAAACTACTACAATAATACTGCCCCCTATGTACAAGAATATAACTACTATAATACTGCCCCCTATGTACAAGAATATAACTACTATAATACTGCCCCCTATGTACAAGAATATAACTACTATACTACTGCCCCCTATGTACAGGGATATAACTACTATAATACTGCCCCCTATGTACAGGAATATAACTACTATAATACTGCCCCCTATGTACAAGAATATAACTGCTATAATACTGCCCCCTATGTACAAGAATATAACTACTATAATACTGCACCCTATGTACAGGAATATAACTACTATAATACTGCCCCCTATGTACAAGAATATAACTACTATAATACTGCTCCCTATGTACAGGAATATAACTACTATAATACTGCCCCTTATGTACAGGAATATAACTACTATAATACTGCCTCCTATGTACAAGAATATAACTACTATAATACTGTCCCCTATGTACAGGAATATAACTACTATAATACTGCCCCCTATGTACAGGAATATAACTACTATAATACTGCCCCCCTATGTACAGGAATATAACTACTATAATACTGCCCCCTATGTACAAGAATATAACTACTATAATACTGCCCCCTATGTACAAGAATATAACTACTATAATACTGCCCCCTATGTACAAGAATATAACTGCTATAATACTGCCCCCTATGTACAAGAATATAACTACTATAATACTGCCCCCTATGTACAAGAATATAACTACTATAATACTGCCCCCTATGTACAAGAATATATCTACTATAATACTGCCCCCTATGTACAAGAATATATCTACTATAATACTGCCCCCTATGTACAGGAATATAACTACTATAATACTGCCCCTATGTACAAGAATATATCTACTATAATACTGCCCCCTATGTACAAGAATATATCTACTATAATACTGCCTTCTATGTACAGGAATATAACTACTATAATACCGCCCCCTATGTACAAGAATATAACTACTATAATACTTCCCCCTATGTACAAGAATATAACTACTATAATACTGCCCCTATGTACAGGAATATAACTACTATAATACTGCCCCCTATGTACAAGAATATAACTACTATAATACTGCCCCTATGTACAGGAATATAACTACTATAATACTGCCTCCTATGTACAGGAATATAACTACTATAATACTGCCCCCTATGTACAAGAATATAACTACTATAATACTGCCCTCTATGTACAAGAATATAACTACTATAATACTGCCCCTATGTACAGGAATATAACTACTATAATACTGCCCCCTATGTACAGGAATATAACTACTATAATACTGCCCCTATGTACAAGAATATAACTACTATAATACTTCCCCCTATGTACAAGAATATAACTACTATAATACTGCCCCCTATGTACAGGAATATAACTACTATAATACTGCCCCCTATGTACAGGAATATAACTACTATAATACTGCCCCCTATGTACAAGAATATAACTACTATAATACTGCCCCCTATGTACAGGAATATAACTACTATAATACTGCCCCCTATGTACAAGAATATAACTACTATAATACTGCCCCCTATGTACAAGAATATAACTACTATAATACTGCCCCCTATGTACAGGAATATAACTACTATAATACTGCCCCCTATGTACAAGAATATAACTACTATAATACTGCCCCCTATGTACAAGAATATAACTACTATAATACTGCCCCCTATGTACAAGAATATAACTACTATACTACTGCCCCCTATGTACAAGAATATAACTACTATAATACTGCCCCCTATGTACAGGAATATAACTACTATAATACTGCCCCCTGTGTACAAGAATATAACTACTATAATACTGCCCCCTATGTACAGGAATATAACTTCTATAATACTGCCCCCTATGTACAGGAATATAACTACTATAATACTGCCCCCTATGTACAAGAATATAACTACTATAATACTGCCCCCTATGTACAAGAATATAACTACTATAATACTGCCCCCTGTGTACAAGAATATAACTACTATAATACTGCCCCCTATGTACAAGAATATAACTACTATAATACTGCCCCCTGTGTACAAGAATATAACTACTATAATACTGCCCCCTATGTACAAGAATATAACTACTATAATACTGCCCCCTATGTACAAGAATATAACTTCTATAATACTGCCCAGTATTTACAAGAATCCTGACCCTGAATAAATATGGATGGCTGGGTGAGTATTCGGGGTAATGATACAAGTTGGTGACTCTTTAGAATGTAGTTCACTTATTATTTCTGAAATATTTTTGAGGCTCTTTTATAATTCAGAAGTGGAAGTGACTTGTTATTGCAAAAAAACGAAAATCTGGGTGAATTAATAATGGATCGCAGCTTTGTTATCAGGGAGCTGGGGGCCATCGTCTGCTGCAGAAATCCAGAGCGCAGCACAATGTAATGTCTAATCATCAGGATTTATACCGCGGCTCCTCCCCATGGAAATCAGCGAGACGCAGACGGAACGTGTCCTGCACGGAGGCTCCCGGCTGCCAGGGGGATATCTGCTGTTGGAGGAGGTTCCTCATGTCCCAAATCTCCAATGGTTTGTGGTGAAACTAATATAGAAAGTGTTTGATTTTACAGCAGCACCCCCACAGGAGACAGGGGGTATTACACCAAAGTCCTTATTCTTTGTGTATGCTGTTAGTAGCAGCAGGACTGTAAAATATGGATTCATAATCCAGGAGTGTAGCACTCAGAGATGTGTCTTCACACTGCTGTGCTCTGTGCTCTCTGTACCCAGTGTTAGGTATTGTCCCTGGAGAGATGTGTAATCAGACCCTTGTTTATGTTGTTAGTAGCAGCAGGACTGTGATATGTGGATTGATATTCCAAGATTGTAACTTCTCCATGTGCACCAATTCACAGCCCCTCCCCTGTGCTCTGAATAAAAGCTGTAGCAGGATTCAAGTTGGATACTAGAATTCTACAGCAGTCATTAAAAACTCTGTGGAGCAGTTGAATGCAGAGAGTACAGGATACAGTAACGTGATAAAAGTGCACTTGGAAACATTACAATCCATATATCACAGTCCTGCTGCTACTAACATAATACACAAAGGTCTGATTACGCATCTCTCCAGGGAGAATACCTAACAAAGACAGCAGAGAACACAGAGCACAGAAGTGTGAGAAGATGCCCCAGTCAACTAGGAGAAGCTACAATCCTGGAATCACATATTACAGTCCTGCTGCTACTAACAACATACACAAAGGTCTGATTACACATCTCTCCAGAGTGAATACCTAACACTGACTGCAGAGAACAAAGAGCACAGAAGTGTGAGGAAATCCCCCTAATCAAATAGGAGAAGCTACAATCCTGGAATCACATTTCACAGTCCTGCTGCTACTAACAACATACACAAAGGTCTGATTACACATCTCCCTGTTGCATTGGTGGGATAGTAAAGCCTTATACCCTGCAGTAGTACTGCTCTTGTGAACCAATGTGGGTGTCACTCTGAATTCTCAATCATTCTTTTAAGGGAATCTACAGTACAATGAAAATCCATCCTGATAAACCAGGGACATTACTCATAGATCCAGGCACCGGTACTGTGATATCTTCTTATATCTGGTATCCCTGGCCTCCTCCCTTCTAAACTCAACTTCAAATCAGAGTTCCTCTATGCTGTAGCTTCAGAGGCTGTTATACTGTGCAGGAGCATTTCCTCCCTCCAATTTTGCACTCACTGCTGATGAAATTGCAGGAAGTGCAGAGAGGATGCTAAGACTGTGAAGTTCTGCTGCAGTGTGACAGCCTGTGAATCCAGAGTACAGAGGGCTTCTGTAACATGCTCAGAGCCCTCAGGGTCATAAGCATAATTTTATACATTGATGTTAGAAGGAAGGAGGTCATGGATAACAAATATAAGAAGATCCCACAGTCGTGGTGCCTGGATCTATGAGTAATGTCCCTGGTTATCAGGATGGATTTTGAAGGTAGATTTCCTTAAAAAAAAGTTTATAGAGGGTTTTAAGTTCATTGAAACTTTCTTTAATGATTATGGGAAAATATGGGGGACGTTATCCAGGGGGTCACCCGAATGTGACTACTAGAAGTTGAAAAGAGAAATTCTCTCAATGTCACATTTGTTGATTTCCCCTCACAATGCTAATCACATGTAACATTGTATCACATTGGAGTTGGGTGGAGTTCCCCTCTAAATAAGGAGTCTTCTATTTCCCAATAGTTGGATACATTAGTAGCATTAGACTCAGCATCGCTGCACATTGCAAGGCGAAGTTAGAAGACAATGCACAAAGTGACGTTCCACCGGGCGTTGCTGTAGCAACCAAAAAAATATTACATCCAAATAATTAAGATAAAGCAGAATGTAAAAGGTAAAAAGTATTTGGCTGAGCGTTAATTACTGGATTATCAGATTACTGCGGCGTTTGAGGATTTACATTTTATATTTAGAGACAAAGTTATAAAACGTTCTCTGAGTCACACAACGATAATGAGCCAGAACATTCGTCCTCTCCTTAAAGGCTCCCTAATAACATTGCACCTGGAGAGCAGCAAAGCCAGAAAGCAGAATGAGAAAAGTATCTCAACTTGAAGCCACCACTAGGGGGAGCTCCCTGCACACTGATCTATAGATGAGGAATAAAAGGCTCCCTAATAACATCTCACCTGGAGAGCAGCAAAGCCAGAAAGCAGAATGAGAAAAGTATCTCAACCTGAAGCCACCACTAGGGGGAGCTCCCTGCACACAGATCTATAGATGAGGAATAAAAGGCTCCCTAATAACATCTCACCTGGAGAGCAGCAAAGCCAGAAAGCAGAATGAGAAAAGTATCTCAACCTGAAGCCACCACTAGGGGAAGCTCCCTGCACACAGATCTATAGATGAGGAATAAAAGGCTCCCTAATAACATCGCACCTGGAGAGCAGCAAAGCCAGAAAGCAGAAAGATAAAAGTAGATCAATCTGAAGCCACCACTAGGGGGAGCTCCCTACACACACATCAATAGATGAGGAATAAGAGGCTCCCTAATAACATCGCACCTGGAGAGCAGCAAAGCCAGAAAGCAGAATGAGAAAAGTATCTCAACCTGAAGCCACCACTAGGGGGAGCTCCCTGCACACATATATATAGATGAGGAATAAAAAGCTCCCTAATAACATCACAGTAAAAAGAATTAGAAAAATATCTCTGCCTGAAGTCACCACTAGGGGGAGCTCCCTGCACACTGATCTATAGATGATGAATTAAAGGCTCCCTAATAACATTGCACCTGGAGAGCAGCAAAGCCAGAAAGCATAGAGAGAAAAGTATCTCTGCCTGAAGCCACCACTAGGGGGAGCTCCCTGCACACTGATCTAAAGATGAGGAATTAAAGGCTCCCTAATAACATTGCACCTGGAGAGCAGCAAAGCCAGAAAGCATAGAGAGAAAAGTATCTCTGCCTGAAGCCACCACTAGGAGGAGCTCCCTGCACACTGATCTATAGATGAGGAATTAAAGGCTCCCTAATAACATCGAACATGGAGAGCAGCAAAGCCAAAAAGCAGATAGATAAAAATATCTCTGCCTGAAGTCACCACTAGGGGGAGCTCTCTGCACACAGATCTATATATAAGGGATAAAAGGCTCCCTAATAACATCAGACCTGTAGAGCAGCAAAGCAAAATGAGAAAAGTATCTCTGTCTGAAGCCACCACTAGGGGGAGCTCTCTGCACACAGATCTACATAGAAGGGATTAAAGGGGTAATTCCAGCAGATATCAACCAACCACAATCTCTCAGCTGGTTGTAGGGAAACTGGCAACACATGTGGGTTAAGAATTGATAAGGAAAATGTAAATTACTTTGTTAAAATTGATATGACAATAATTTCTCTCTATACGGAAGTTATCACTATAGTTACCTCTGTATCTTTGTAACATGTTTAGGTTATGAGTAAAGAAAAGCAAAGAACAGAACATTTACTGTAGATGGAACCTTAATGGATCCTATAGGTCATTGCCCAACGTGACCCCAAATGTGTTACATGGAAAATGTGCCTGCGGACCAGGTGAGTTTGGATCTGACATTTGATTGGTGGTTGTAATATAATCTGTTTTTTGATTGGTTAATGGAATTGCTGACCTGAGAATAATTTGACATAAAACATGTGACTGTAATGGCTGTATTTTAGTTCTGACCTCTTGGACAGAGCTATCACATTCCAATAAAAACTATACCTTCTTAAAGAAACAGTTTGTCGTGGGCTATGGTAGACATAGAGAAGGAACCCTTAAAGGGAACCTGTAAATTAAACTGCCACACACTAACTAAATGTATCTTTGAATACTGCTATTATACTGTAGAAGAACTATCCCTATGTTGTTCCTCTCCATGCCTGTAAAGTTCCACAGTCCATTGGTAAAGTTGACTCACCATCTAATTACCCCATATTAATCTAATCATTGTCTTTCCTCTAAGCTGGGTTCATCATATTCATGTCCCTCGTGCTCAGCTCGTGCCCCCTCCCCTCCATCAGGAACAAGAGAGATGCTGGCTGTGTGACTTGCTGAAGAGAATACCTGAGGGAGGGGTGAATGATGTAGTAAAGGTGGATCGACTGGGCTGAAGAGAACACAGGCCACTTATTAATAGGAAAGCTGGAGGCGTGGCTGAGCTAGAAGAACACGAATATGCATAGATGTGAGTAAACTTTACAAACTGGTAATGGAACTTTTCATGCATGGGGAGGAACAATATAGGGATAGTTTTACTGCAATGATGTGAATGGATGCATGCAAGAGGCAATGCTTCGGAGATCAGAGAGGGTTCCTACATCTGCCAGACCCAGCTCTGTACATTCATGTGTTCCTGTTACTGTTATGTGGGTTTGTTACACTGCCCCTAGTGGCTATAATAACAAGCAATATACTACAATGCATCATTTAAAGGACATCTACCACCAGGATTAAGGATTTTAAACCAAACCTACTGACATGATGGTGTGCGCCTCCTCTGTTGGGATCTGTTCTTCTTTTTGCTTCTTATGCCCTTGTTTGTGCTAAAAAAGGTTTTAAAGATTATGCAAATGAGGCTGAGGGGCTCCAGGCTCAATAGATGACAATGCAGCCTGGAGCCCCTCATGTTTATTTACATAATTTTTATAACTTTTTTCATAAAAGCAATGGCTTAAGCAGCTGAAAGATGAAGGAGGCGCATGCCAGCATGTCTGTGCGCTTGGTTTACAAACCTTAATCCTGGTGGTTGATTTCCTTTAATAAAATTTAAATTATATTTACCAAATAGTTGGTTTGTTACGGCAATCGCCTTCTATGATGTCATATGGACAAGTGTCGACTTCCCCTTTAAGTCCAAGGATTTGCTCTTTTAAATGACACAAGAGAAGTCGCTGAAGTTAATTCTGGTAACAGATAGAGCCAGTAACACAATACAAATCAGCCACTTACCTCCTGTGTAATAAGGTTCTACCCCGCAGACGGGGCTCATCAGCTCGGAGCGGAGCGCGAGTCACAAATCACCGGCGGCTGTGGCCTTGCCGCTCCCAGACTCAACCACAATTTATTGCACAGTTTGTCTCATTCTTAAGAGAAAATCAATCGGCAGCTGAAATATACACGGGATCATTAGACCAGACGCAGAGACTGTGGAGCCCGGCCCCCAAAACCAAGACCTGCATTCAATGGGGCACCAGATAATCCCACGGGACGGGGGGATTAAGAATCGGGAAGCCAAAAAATTCAAAAAGTACTTAGTATAGAGGAATGTTTAAAGGAACTGTAAAACATGTGGGGAAGAGCGGGCAGAGCGTGGCAGAGCAGGCAGAGCGTGGCAGGGCGGGCAGAGCGTGGCAGAGCGGACAGAGCATGGCAGAGTGGACAGAGCGTGGCAGAGCAGGCAGAGCGTGGCAGAGCAGGCAGAGCGTGGCAGGGCGGGCAGAGCGTGGCAGAGCGGACAGAGCGTGGCAGAGCGGACAGAGCAAGCAGAGCGGGCAGAGCGTGGCAGAGCAGGCAGAGCGTGGCAGATCAGGCAGAGTGTGGCAGGGCAGGCAGAGCGGACAGAGCAAGCAGAGCGGGCAGAGCATGGCACCAAACACCAATAGAGAACATTCATGTCATGCTCCGCCCACTGAGCATGATACAATGTATCAGTTTTCCCAGGATTCCAGATTCTAGGAGGAAGATCTTCTCCAATCCCTGCTGATGAGAGGCCCCGCTGGCAGCTGGTTCTCCTGACAGGGGAGGATTCCCCCCCCCCCTTTTTTAATATAAAAAAATTATAGATGGGATGGGGACCTGCCGCTCTCAAAGGTCAATCAAGCCCCCCCCGAATAGCATGGACTTAGGACCCTTCATGTCAGGACCTGGACCTCCAGTGGACTTGTGATGGGCCAGACCACGGCTGCTTCCACCCATGGACACCATATTGTGGATTGAGGTGACACATGACTGGCTCCTCCTTTTACCCCAGGCCCAGTCCTTAAAAATGACCCAAACTAGATGTCCCCATGTGCCCCCCCCCCTCCTCTCTGGTAGGTCCTTAGCACATCCCTTTTTTTCGAGGATCAAAAAGTGATCAAAAACGTATAAAATTGCCAAAAAATAGATATTGCTCTACGGGAAAGTAAACACCCGGATAACCCCGCCCCTACATCCCCCCCCCCCCCGGGCCGGAGCGCCGGCACCACGGAGCCGCAACATTATCAATAACAAGCTAGAATTTATTTCCCTGCATTTCCGCTCTAATTCGATGGCGTCGCATCATTTCCATATAAATGTATATTTGTTAGAAGTCAGAATGTGAAATGAGCGCGAGAGACGGAAATGAGGAAATTGAACTCTCGGTGTAGACAGATGTAGGGTAGAAAAATCGCAAGCTCAGCAATATAAATTATACCATCACCCCTCCCCCGATGCTGGAGCTTACAGAGCGCAGCTTACATGTAAGTGAGTAAATCTGAACCTTACTACCTTAATACAAGGTATATAGACACCTATAGGCAGATCTAGAACATGTCCTGCATGTCTAATCTATGGGAACCACCAGGGAACAGAAATCTAAAGGTGGTCTAGGTCAAAAACATAAAACCTGTTGCATGTGGTAGACAATAAAGGAATAAAGACACCTAGAACCTGTCAACCATGTATAGGATAAAGACACCTGTAGGGCGATCTAGAACGTGTTCAACATATCCAACCTACAGAAAGCCAGAAGAGAAATTAGACAGCCATAGGCAGATCTAGAACATCCCACACATATGTAACCTACAGTAAGACATCAGCGCACATAGACAGCTAAAGGAAGATCTAGAACACCTCCCACACATCAGACCTACAGTAAGACATCAGCGCACATAGACAGCTAAAGGAAGATCTAGAACATCCCACACACATCAGACCTACAGCAAGCTATCAGAGAATATAGAGAACTAAAGGAAGATCTAGAACATCTCACACACATCAGACCCACAATAAGTCATCAGAGCACATAGACAACTAAAGGAAGATCTAGAACACCCGCCACACATCAGACCTACAGCAAGCCATCAGAGATCATACACAGCTAAAGGAAGATCTAGAACATCCCACACACATCAGACCTACAGCAAGCCAACAGAGATCATACACAGCTAAAGGAAGATCTAGAACATCCCACACACATCTTACCTACAGCAAGCCACCAGAGAATGTAGAGAACTAAAGGAAGATCTAGAACACCCCCCACACATCAGACCTACAGCAAGCCATCAGAGATCATACACAGCTAAAGGAAGATCTAGAACACCCCACACACATCAGACCTACAGCAAGCCATCAAAGAACATAGACAGCTAAAGGAAGATCTAGAACACCCCACACACATCAGACCTACAGCAAGCCATCAAAGAACATAGACCGCTAAAGGAAGATCTAGAACATCTCACACACATCAGACCTACAGGAAGCCACCAGAGAATGTAGAGAACTAAAGGAAGATCTAGAACATCTCACACACATCAGACCCACAATAAGTCATCAGAGCACATAGACAACTAAAGGAAGATCTAGAACACCCGCCACACATCAGACCTACAGCAAGCCATCAGAGATCATACACAGCTAAAGGAAGATCTAGAACATCCCACACACATCAGACCTACAGCAAGCCATCAGAGATCATACACAGCTAAAGGAAGATCTAGAACATCCCACACACATCAGACCTACAGCAAGCCATCAGAGATCATACACAGCTAAAGGAAGATCTAGAACATCCCACACACATCAGACCTACAATAAGTCATCAGAGAACATAGACCGCTAAAGGAAGATCTAGAACATCCCACACACATCTTACCTACAGCAAGCCACCAGAGAATGTAGAGAACTAAAGGAAGATCTAGAACACCCCCCACACATCAGACCTACAGCAAGCCATCAGAGATCATACACAGCTAAAGGAAGATCTAGAACACCCCACACACATCAGACCTACAGCAAGCCATCAAAGAACATAGACAGCTAAAGGAAGATCTAGAACACCCCACACACATCAGACCTACAGCAAGCCATCAAAGAACATAGACCGCTAAAGGAAGATCTAGAACATCTCACACACATCAGACCTACAGGAAGCCACCAGAGAATGTAGAGAACTAAAGGAAGATCTAGAACATCTCACACACATCAGACCCACAATAAGTCATCAGAGCACATAGACAACTAAAGGAAGATCTAGAACACCCGCCACACATCAGACCTACAGCAAGCCATCAGAGATCATACACAGCTAAAGGAAGATCTAGAACATCCCACACACATCAGACCTACAGCAAGCCATCAGAGATCATACACAGCTAAAGGAAGATCTAGAACATCCCACACACATCAGACCTACAGCAAGCCATCAGAGATCATACACAGCTAAAGGAAGATCTAGAACACCCGCCACACATCAGACCTACAGCAAGCCATCAGAGATCATACACAGCTAAAGGAAGATCTAGAACATCCCACACACATCAGACCTACAATAAGTCATCAGAGAACATAGACCGCTAAAGGAAGATCTAGAACATCCCACACACATCTTACCTACAGCAAGCCACCAGAGAATGTAGAGAACTAAAGGAAGATCTAGAACACCCCCCACACATCAGACCTACAGCAAGCCATCAGAGATCATACACAGCTAAAGGAAGATCTAGAACACCCCACACACATCAGACCTACAGCAAGCCATCAAAGAACATAGACAGCTAAAGGAAGATCTAGAACACCCCACACACATCAGACCTACAGCAAGCCATCAAAGAACATAGACCGCTAAAGGAAGATCTAGAACACCCGCCACACATCAGACCTACAGCAAGCCATCAGAGATCATACACAGCTAAAGGAAGATCTAGAACATCCCACACACATCAGACCTACAGCAAGCCATCAGAGATCATACACAGCTAAAGGAAGATCTAGAACATCCCACACACATCAGACCTACAGCAAGCCATCAGAGATCATACACAGCTAAAGGAAGATCTAGAACACCCGCCACACATCAGACCTACAGCAAGCCATCAGAGATCATACACAGCTAAAGGAAGATCTAGAACATCCCACACACATCAGACCTACAATAAGTCATCAGAGAACATAGACCGCTAAAGGAAGATCTAGAACATCCCACACACATCTTACCTACAGCAAGCCACCAGAGAATGTAGAGAACTAAAGGAAGATCTAGAACACCCCCCACACATCAGACCTACAGCAAGCCATCAGAGATCATACACAGCTAAAGGAAGATCTAGAACACCCCACACACATCATACCTACAACAAGCCATCAAAGAACATAGACAGCTAAAGGATGATCTAGAACACCCCACACACATCAGACCTACAGCAAGCCATCAAAGAACAAAGACCGCTAAAGGAAGATCTAGAACATCTCACACACATCAGACCTACAGGAAGCCACCAGAGAATGTAGAGAACTAAAGGAAGATCTAGAACACCCCCCACACATCAGACCTACAGCAAGCCATCAGAGATCATACACAGCTAAAGGAAGATCTAGAACATCCCACACACATCAGACCTACAGGAAGCCATCAGAGAACACAGACAGCTGAGGGAAGATCTAGAACACCCCACACACATCAGACCTACAGCAAGCTATCGGAGAACATAGACAACAAAAGGAAGATCTAGAACACCTTACACACATCAGACCTACAGGAAGCCATCAAAGAACATACACAACTAAAGCAAAATCTAGAACATCCCACACACATGAGATCTACAACAAGCCATCAGAGAAACAAATCTCTGGATAGGCAGGTCTAGAACAATTAATCTAACCTACAGAAAATCAACAGGGAACAGAAATCTATAGGTGGACTAGGTCTAGAATATAAGAGATGTAAAAGCTGTTGCCATGCCTCTATAATGTCCTATATGATCCTGCTGATACTTCTGAGTAATAGAGGAGAGACACAGGCAGAGGCTGCTGGACATAATAGTAAGTTTTCTATCTCACCCCAAGTGCTTTATTCCCATCAGTGCAGGTCAGTACTTCTCTATAATGTCCTATAAGATCCTGCTGATGCTTCTAAGTAATAGAGGAGAGACACAGGCAGAGGCTGCTGGACATAATAGTAAGTTTTCTATCTCACCCCAAGTGCTTTATTCCTGTCAGTGCAGGTCAGTACTTCTGTATAATGTCCTATATGATGCTGCTGATACTTCTAAGTAATAGAGGAGAGACACAGGCAGAGGCTGCTGGACCTAATAGTAAGTTTTCTCTCTTACCCCAAGTGCTTTATTTTCATCAGTTTGGCTCAGTACTTCTCTATAACATCCTTTATGCTCCTGCTGGCCCTTCTGAGTGATTTAGGAGAGAAAAGGGACAGACAGAGGCTGCTGGAGATAATAGTAAGTTTTCTATCTCACCCCAAGTGCTTTATTCCCATCAGTACAAGTCAGTACTTTTCTATAATGTCTGATGTGATCCTGCTGGGAGATGGGACAGATTCACCTTCCCTTTATGGGAAAACTGAGATTTAGTTTAGAGGAAAACTGCTAAACTAAGCTAGAAATCCTGTAATGGTGAGTAGTATTATTACTCCTCCTGTACACACACATATGTGATAGCATCAGATACAGACAGGACTGGGCTCTACTATTCCAGAGCAATGTGTAGTATATAACGCGGAGCAGCACTCGTCATACAATACATAGTGATGTACATACAGCTGCAGCTATCAGGCCATTGTCTGAGCCAGCAGAGACGGGTTTGTCACTTGGAGTCATTGATTCCTCCCTGCAGAGATCATTGCTATAGGCAGAGTATCTAGAAAACAAGACTGTACATAGAAAAGCTCCGCACAATCCGTAATCAGCCGTCTATTATACAGCACATAAAGCGCAGTTCACACGCCGCACAATATACACTGATCAGCATTCTGCCCGTACACAGAGCGACAATGTCACACAAGCCACCGACACACAATCAACAAGGGACCGCCCGACGCCTCGCACAACACGGGGAGGAACCCAAATGTGCAGACAATGGCAGTGTACATGTGTATACACAGAGGGATCCAGGTGTAGCAGAGCTGAGTATGTCACAGCACCTTCTGGCTGCAAATGTCTCCACCTCTGCAATGGCTTTTCTTACATTTAAGGTCCATTTAGGGTTTTACTACAAGAATATGGAACCAGTTAAGTGTCAAGATAAACCCGACTACATATCATCATGTGCATGTAGCAGAGCATAGTCAGTTATTGGCATCCTGATCACATACATGTAGCAGTGAGAAGTCAGTCATAGACATACTGATCACATACATGTAGCAGTGAGAAGTCAGTCATAGACATACTGATAACATACATGTAGCAGGGCCGAGTGAGTCATGGGCATACTGGTCACATACATGTAGCAGAGCTAGCAGAGAGTCAGTCATAGACATCCTGGTTTCATGCATGTAGTAGAGAGGAGACAGTCATAGCCATGTAGCAGAGCTGAGTCAGTTATAGGCATAATGGTCACATGCATGTAGCAGAGCTGAGTCCGTCATAGGCATCCTGGTCACATACATGTAGCAGAGCTGAGTCAGTTATAGGCATAATGGTCACATGCATGTAGCAGTGCTGGGTCAGTTATAGGCATAATGGTCACATGCATGTAGCAGAGCTGAGTCAGTCATAGTCATTTAGCAGAGAGGAGTCAGTCATAGACATACTGGTCACATGCATGTAGCAGAGAGGAGTCAGTCATAGGCATATTACTGGTCACATGCATGTAGCAGAGAGGAGTCAGTCATAGGCATCCTGGTTACATGCATGTAGCAGAGAGGACTCTTTGGATCTTGGCTTCTGGCACAGTTTAAAATATTAGATTTTTAGATGTAGCTGAGCTGAATATGCCATTAGACCCGATGGGGCACATTTTCTAAGGACTTTGCACATTCGTTATAGTGTAAACTGCTGCACAGGTTTTTAAGAAGTGTCACAAGCGGCACAATTGTGGCACAGCTACACTGCTTCCATGCCACACAAATTAGAAGGCGTTCCGGTTCTCTGTCGGACCGTGAGCCGGATTTATCATGCAAAGTCTGTCACACGCCCTATCTTAAGGGTGCACTACAAAAAAGTGGGTGAACTCTGTTGATTCAGTGCGGTGAAGCGACACATTCATAATTTCTGGCGCACAATCTTCATGAATCTGGCGCACCGAGCACTATACATTATACACAGGCAGAGCACTTTTAGACACTTTTGGATAGGGAAAAACTCGATACATTTGGGGTAAACATGGACCCATATACCACTTCTTGTGTAAATCACAATAAGTACGAAGTGCCCCCTGTTCCCTGTTTTTGGGGATAGTTGACTCCATTACCACATTCTATTCACTGACCCAAAACTAACGGTTATTTGGTACCAATGACAAACTCAGCTCTGCGGCTTCAGGGAATTTTTCTATTATTCCAGAATGATACAAAGTAACATTTTTCTTTCTTCTTGCTTCATCCATAAAGTTTACCCCCTCCAGTCACCACATGGTACCTTGTCCCTGTGGGGGGGTGTATAGCGCTTCAGGAGCCCAATATATTAGTCGCCCCAATCCCCGAGGCTACTGGAGGATTCTGAACATGCTGCGCACAACTTGGCTCATCCAGGAGAACGGTCCTTGGGGCGTTTTTAGGAAACTGCTGCTATGAAATGCGAGGATTGTTAAGCAAATCTGTTCCCATAATTCAGAGCTTTCAAGTGACAGAAGAAAATCTCTACACTCCGGAGCGGGAACATATGCTGCGCGACGCTGGGGTGCCGGGAAATAAGTCATTTAGATGCTTATTAGTAAATTAGGGAGGCAAGTCTACCGAATCCACCGGGAGACGCTCAACCGTCCTCCATACACCGAGGAGGAAGCCTTAAAGGAGACCACGGGTTGTGGGTTGTGGTTCCCAGCATCAGGGAAAGTTCCTTCACTTTCTGATTTTCCATGAATTATTAAATAAAATGAATACGAAACATAATTTATCTAGAAACCTTTCATTAAAAGACTGAAACTTTTGTGGTAAACCATAGAAAGTTACAGAACATGTCTCCATCCTTCGTACTCAGCAGTGGTTACTCTCTGGTTCTGAGAAGTTACTGTGGACTTTCCACCTCTATTATTCTAGAACTGTGCAGATGGGGAGAATGACTTTGGATTGTGTAATATCACAGTATGAATGTGATTCAGGTCAATTATATAGAACCCCCAGAACTGTAATACAGAGATACAGCAGAACCAGCATCACGGGTCAGATATGAGGGTCACTCACTTTTCCTCTGCGCTGTTGACAAACGACTTCTAGGAAACCTACCACTTAGTATGGCAGGGGTAAGCTGTAAGTACCGAGCACCAGCTCAGGGTGAGCTGGTGCCGGTACTTACTTTCGTTAGTGTTAAAACCGCGGTATCGCGGTTTTAACACTTTTTAAACTTTAGGGCAGAAGACACTTCGGCGCTGCGCGCGACCGTGCGCGCGCAACATCTCCGCTATTTCCGATGGAGGCGCGCGCACGATCGTGCGCACGCAGCGCCGAAGTGTCTTCTGCCCTAAAGTTCAAAAAGTGTTAAAACCGCGATACCGCGGTTTTAACACTAACGAAAGTAAGTACCGGCACCAGCTCACCCTGAGCTGGTGCTCGGTACTTACAGCTTACCCCTGCCATACTAAGTGGTAGGTTTCCTTTAAATGGATTTTCTTGTTTATTTAAAAGTACATCAAACATTCCCAAAACAAACTCGTTATCATGAATAATTGATGTGTCCCTCACTGCCGAGCCCTGAATGATTCTGTAACAATGTGTCAGGGTCGATTGTTGAATTAAAAGCATCAGAATAGTGGATTACGCTGAGACAGATGAAAGGAAGAGCTGACTGTACATTATCACTGTACACATCAACAATTACCAGGTTAGGAAATATTACACATTTGTATTCTAAATGTAACTCATATGGTATGATATTACTAGAATAATACTGCCCCCTATGTACAAGAATATAACTACTATAATACTGCCCCCTATGTACAGGAATATAACTACTATAATACTGCCCCCTAGGTACAGGAATATAACTACTATAATACTGCCCCCTATGTACAGGAATATAACTGCTATAATACTCCTTCCTATGTACAGGAATATAACTACTATAATACTGCCCCCTATGTACAAGAATATAACTACTATAATACTGCCCCCTATGTACAAGAATATAACTACTATAATACTGCCCCCTATGTACAGGAATATAACTACTATAATACTGCCCTCTATGTACAGAAATATAACTACTATAATACTGCCCCCTATGTACAAGAATATAACTACTATAATACTGCCCCCTATGTACAAGAATATAACTACTATAATACTGCCCCCTATGTACAGGAATATAACTACTATAATACTGCCCCCTATGTACAAGAATATAACCACTATAATACTGCCCCCTATGTACAGGAATATAACTACTATAATACTGCCCCCTATGTACAAGAATATAACTACTATAATACTGCCCCCTATGTACAAGAATATAACTACTATAATACTGCCCCCTATGTACAGGAATATAACTACTATAATACTGCCCCCTATGTACAGGAATATAACTACTATAATACTGCCCCCTATGTACAGGAATATAACTGCTATAATACTCCTTCCTATGTACAGGAATATAACTACTATAATACTGCCCCCTATGTACAAGAATATAACTACTATAATACTGCCCCCTATGTACAAGAATATAACTACTATAATACTGCCCCCTATGTACAAGAATATAACCACTATAATACTGCCCCCTATGTACAGGAATATAACTACTATAATACTGCCCCATATGTACAAGAATATAACTACTATAATACTGCCCCGTATGTACAAGAATATAACTACTATAATGCTGCCCCCTATGTACAGGAATATAACTACTATAATACTGCCCCCTATGTACAAGAATATAACCACTATAATACTGCCCCCTATGTACAGGAATATAACTACTATAATACTGCCCCCTATGTATAAGAATATAACTACTATAATACTGCTCCCTATGTACAAGAATATAACTACTATAATACTGCCCCCTATGTACAAGAATATAACTAGTATAATACTGCCCCCTATGTACAAGAATATAACTACTATAATACTGCTCCCTATGTACAGGAATATAACTACTATAATACTGCCCCCTATGTACAGGAATATGACTACTATAATACTGCCCCCTATGTACAATAATATAACTACTATAATACTGCCCCCTATGTACAAGAATATAACTACTATAATACTGCCACCTATGTACAGGAATATAACTACTATAATACTGCCCCCTATGTACAGGAATATAACTACTATAATACTGCCCCCTATGTACAGGAATATAACTACTATAATACTACCCCCTATGTACAAGAATATAACTACTATAATACTGCCTCCTATGTACAAGAATATAACTACTATAATACTACCCCCTATGTACAAGAATATAACTATTATAATACTGCCCCCTATGTACAGGAAAATAACTACTATAATACTGCCTCCTATGTATAAGAATATAACTACTATAATACTGCCTCCTATGTATAAGAATATAACTACTATAATACTGCCCCCTATGTACAAGAATATAACTACTATAATACTGCCCCCTATGTACAAGAATATAACCACTATAATACTGCCCCCTATGTACAAGAATATAACCATTATAATACTGCCCCCTATGTACAAGAATATAACCACTATAATACTGCCCCCTATGTACAAGAATATCACTACTATAATACTGCCCCCTATGTACAGGAATATAACTACTATAATACTGCCCCCTATGTACAGGAATATAACTACTATAATACTGCCCCCTATGTACAGGAATATAACTACTATAATACTGCCCCCTATGTACAGGAATATAACTACTATAATACTGCCCCCTATGTACAGGAATATAACTACTATAATACTGCCCCCTATGTACAAGAATATAACTACTATAATACTGCCCCCTATGTACAGGAATATAACTACTATAATACTGCCCCCTATGTACAAGAATATAACTACTATAATACTGCCCCCTATGTACAAGAATATAACTACTATAATACTGCCCCCTATGTACAAGAATATAACTACTATAATACTGCCTCCTATGTACAGGAATATAACTACTATAATACTGCCCCCTATGTACAGGAATATAACTACTATAATACTGCCCCTATGTACAGGAATATAACTACTATAATACTGCCTCCTATGTACAAGAATATAACTACTATAATACTGCTCCCTATGTACAGGAATATAACTACTATAATACTGCCCCTATGTACAGGAATATTACTACTATAATACTGCCCCCTATGTACAGGAATATAACTACTATAATACTGCCACTATGTACAGGAATATAACTACTATAATACTGCCCCCTATGTACAAGAATATAACTACTATAATACTGCCCCCTATGTACAAGAATATAACTACTATAATACTGCCCCTATGTACAAGTATATAACTACTATAATACTGCCCCCTATGTACAAGAATATAACTACTATAATACTGCCCCCTATGTACAAGAATATAACTACTATAATACTGCCCCCTATGTGTAAGGTGAATTGGCAGTGTGGTTGTTAGTTGGAGATGTATTTGGGCATTTTGGAGGAGGGGCACATTACATTGTATGGTTGGGGTATTAGTGTTACATATTACCCTGGTACTGGATGATCTTCCATCTTTTCATGTCTGGGTGGAGAAGACGTCTTGTCACGTTCCTGTTCATCTCCATATTTCATGGTCTGTGACTGTAATAAATGACCCCCTCCCCGCTGCTCTAAGCGCCCGGTATTACACAGAACATATGCCGTGTCATTAGCCTCTCTATGTATTATGTAGATTGCTAATTTCCCTACAGTCCGGGCAGATTCCACGCTGAACTGCAGAATCTCGGGGAGAAGGAAAGATCCGACTCCGTCTTATATCAGACAAAACATCCCCCAGTTGTGTGACATAACAGGGATGGCCGTGATGTCACTTATGTCATTCTCAAAGTTTCTACCAGTGAAGTTAACAGTGTGTCCATACGATGCATTGACAGAAAATGTTTCCAGATCATAAGTGCAAATCTACAAATTATGCACAACTTGTCTTGACCTGATACGAAGCTCCAAACCCTCTGCACAAAAAAAAGGAGCAAAATTCTTTCTTCCAGCAGACACCACTAGAGGGAGCAGTTACTTGTTACAATGTATGCAGTGAGCTCCTGTGCGGCCTCTAGTGGTGACTACAGGCTACAAGATTTGCATAGGACATAACATCAAGCTGGAGGAGGTCCAACCCGAGCACCGGCGGACATACATTGAGGCAGCAGCACCGCACTGGGGACTGCCTCTGTGCCTCTCATTACGAGCCGTGCACCTGTGTGACCATGGTCAGATTTCAGTCCACTAGTCCCAAACATAGACATATTCTATAGAATGTCAGCAAGCAGAGATCTTGAAAACTGTGAGGAATTCATACAGAAAGAAAATTGGAAAATTGTATAACTTATTATCATTAAAACAATAACAATTATTTGCTGAAATACCAAGCACTGCCACTATACAATGTAGGGCGCTGTGCTCAGTGAACCAATCCCCGAGGGTGTCAGGGGAGGGGAACATAAGAGGTCAGAAGGGTCATTCTCATGACTCCGCCCCCTACTCCTTCTCATTACTCCGCCCTCTACTTTTTCTCATTACAACCCGCCCTCTACTCCTTCTTATTACTCCGCCCTCTACACTGTGTATCACTTCTTATATTCTCCATCACCAGAGCTTTATGGCAGCTTCCTGACACTGTGTATCACTTCTTATATTCTCCATCACCAGAGCTTTATGGCAGCTGCCTGACTCTGTGTATCACTTCTTATATTCTCCATCACCAGAGCTTTATGGCAGCTGCCTGACTCTGTGTATCACTTCTTATATTCTCCATCACCAGAGCTTTATGGCAGCTGCCTGACTCTGTGTATCACTTCTTATATTCTCTATCACCGGAGCTTTATGGCAGCTGCCTGACTCTGTGTATCACTTCTTATATTCTCCATCACCAGAGCTTTATGGCAGCTGCCTGACACTGTGTATCACTTCTTATATTCTCCATCACCAGAGCTTTATGGCAGCTGCCTGACACTGTGTATCACTTCTTATATTCTCCATCACCAGAGCTTTATGGCAGCTGCCTGACACTGTACATAACTTCTTATATTCTCCATCACCAGAGCTTTATGGCAGCTGTCTGACACTGTGTATCACTTCTTATATTCTCTATCACCAGAGCTTTATGGCAGCTGCCTGACACTGTGTATCACTTCTTATATTCTCCATCACCAGAGCTTTATGGCAGCTGCCTGACACTGTGTATCACATCTTATATTCTCCATCACCAGAGCTTTATGGCAGCTTCCTGACACTGTGTATCACTTCTTATATTCTCCATCACCAGAGCTTTATGGCAGCTTCCTGACACTGTGTATCACTTCTTCTATTCTCCATCTCTGGAGCTTTATGGCAGCTGCCTGACACTGTGTATCACTTCTTATATTCTCTATCACCAGAGCTTTATGGCAGCTGTCTGACACTGTGTATCACTTCTTATATTCTCCATCACCGGAGCTTTATGGCAGCTGCCTGACACTGTGTATCACTTCTTATATTCTCCATCACCAGAGCTTTATGGCAGCTGCCTGACACTGTGTATCACTTCTTATATTCTCCATCACCAGAGCTTTATGGCAGCTGCCTGACACTGTACATAACTTCTTATATTCTCCATCACCAGAGCTTTATGGCAGCTGTCTGACACTGTGTATCACTTCTTATATTCTCCATCACCAGAGCTTTATGGCAGCTTCCTGACACTGTGTATCACTTCTTATATTCTCCATCACCAGAGCTTTATGGCAGCTGCCTGACACTGTGTATCACTTCTTCTATTCTCTATCACCAGAGCTTTATGGCAGCTGCCTAACACTGTGTATCACTTCTTATATTCTCTATCACCAGAGCTTTATGGCAGCTACCTGACACTGTGTATCACTTCTTATATTCTCCATCACCAGAGCTTTATGGCAGCTGCCTGACACTGTGTATCACTTCTTCTATTCTCTATCACCAGAGCTTTATGGCAGCTGCCTGACACTGTGTATCACTTCTTATATTCTCCATCACCAGAGCTTTATGGCAGCTACCTGACACTGTGTATCACTTCTTATATTCTCCATCACCAGAGCTTTATGGCAGCTTCCTGACACTGTGTATCACTTCTTATATTCTCCATCACCAGAGCTTTATGGCAGCTTCCTGACACTGTGTATCACTTCTTCTATTCTCCATCTCTGGAGCTTTATGGCAGCTGCCTGACACTGTGTATCACTTCTTATATTCTCTATCACCAGAGCTTTATGGCAGCTGCCTGACACTGTACATAACTTCTTATATTCTCCATCATCAGAGCTTTATGGCAGCTGCCTGACCCTGTGTATCATTTCTTATATTCTCCATCAACAGAACTTTATGGCACCTGTCTGACACTGTGTACCACTTCTTATATTCTCTATCACCAGAGCTTTATGGCAGCTTCCTGACACTGTGTATCACTTCATTTATTCTCCATCACCAGAGCTTTATGGCAGCTGCCTGACCCTGTGCATCACTTCTTATATTCTCCATCACCAGAGCTTTATGGCAGCTGCCTGACACTGTGTATCACTTCTTCTATTCTCAATCTCTGGAGCTTTATGGCAGCTGCCTGACACTGTGTATCACTTCTTCTATTCTCCATCACCAGAGCTTTATGGCAGCTGCCTGACACTGTGCTGCATCTTCTTCCTCCAGCTCGGGGCACTGATCTGATGAAGGTGCCTGGTCCCTGCCCCGCATGGCCCCTGCCTGGGTCTGACCGATGGCCTCTACCTGTTGCTGACCTGTTTTATGAGCTCAGTAAAGCGACTTATTGTTGGCGCTGGCGTTATTGGTGGCGGCGGCGGAGGATAAATTTGACGGATTCTATTGCTGCATTTGTTATTACTGGTATTATTTATTTACAATGCGCTCATATATTCCACCGCCGATGCAATATCTACAAATTTATATTATTTACTGCTCCCGCGCCGCCGAGCCCCCGGGGAAACATGGGAAAAAAACTGCTCAAAATAATTAAGAATAATTAAATAACCAAAATCACACAACGCATCCGAGACTCATTGCTAGGGTCCATTTCTGTGGTGAGACGAGGTATCTAAGCCTTATGGCACTGTATGTTCACCCTGTGTATCTAATCCTTTGATGTATGATACTGTCTTCTGCTGTGTTTATCATTTGTAACATTGTAACGTTCTGTTGCTCTTATAATGATCACTGAGACACTGTATCTAAGCCTGACATGTGTAATGCCTTTCGAGGTCTTTTGAACTAGTGTATCTAAGTAAATAATTGTGATACTGCTTAGGTAATGAATCTGAGCCTGTTGTATGTAATACTGTACTGAGGCAAATGTATCTAATCTTATAAGGTGTGATACAGTGTTAAGTAGTGAATCCAGCATGTGGGATACCATCAGCAGAGCCACAGGATCTAAGATGCTGTTGAGCACGGTATCTAAGCCTATCATGTGGGATACTCTCACTTGAGCCGCTGTATCTAAGTCTATTGTATGGTATACCTTCACTTGATCCGCTGTATCTAAGCCGCTATTGAGCCACTGTATCTAAGTCTATCATATGGGATACCTATTCTTAAATCTCATTATCTAAGCCACATTTGAGCCGCTGTATCTAAGCCAGTCATGTTCCCAGTCTCTGAGGAGCTGCTTTCGCACATATGATGGTCGTCACCGGGAGAGATCAGGGACTGTAACTGATCTTAGTCCGTAGAAAAGCGTGGGATCAGCACTGATGGCGGTGAGTGACAGCGGAGAGGGGCGCGCACGAGTCCGGGTGGTTAATAACAGGTTTCTGACACATGACAAATCCCTTCCAGGAACCGCCACAGAATCATCTGCACATCCTGATAGACTCCGATCCGCCGCTACACCGCGGGTTCACGCAAATGTCAATAATCCGCTGCAAAGACAAGCGCAAAGGTGACCAATGATAGAGAAGTGTCGGGCACCGCGATGCCACGCTGCAAACAATACTTACTGTCACCCGCTGCCAACCCCGCAACATGGTTGGTCCTGAGCACATAGCTACAATGTATAATTATAGACAAGCGTCAGGCACTGCGATGCCACACTGCAAACAATACCCACTGCCACCCGCTGCCACCCCCGCTACATGGGGGGTCCAAAGCGCATAGGTCAGTGTATAATCATAGACAAGCGCCAGGCACCACGTTGCCACACTGCAATACCTGCTGGCACCCGCTGCCACCCCCGCAATATTGGGCGTCCGGAGCGCACAGGTACAATGTATAATTATAGACAAGCGTCAGGCACTGCGATGCCATTCTGCAAACAATACCCACTGCCACCCGCTGCCACCCCCGCTACATGGGGGGTCCTGAGCGCATAGGTCAGTGTATAATCGTAGACAAGCGCCAGGCACCACGTTGCCACACTGCAATACCTGCTGGCACCCGCTGCCACCCCCGCAATATTGGGCGTCCGGAGCGCACAGGTACAATGTATAATTATAGACAAGCGTCAGGCACTGCGATGCCACACTGCAAACAATACCCACTGCCACCCGCTGCCACCCCCGCTACATGGGGGGTCCTAAGCGCATAGGTCAGTGTATAATCGTAGACAAGCGCCAGGCACCACCATGCCACACTGCAAACAATACCCACTTCCACCCGCTGCCACCCCCGCTACATGGGGGGTCCTGAGCGCATAGGTCAGTGTATAATCATAGACAAGCGCCAGGCACCACGATGCCACACTGCAATACTTGCTGGCACCAGCACAACATGGGGACACAGGATTATTACTAAATAATATAAATAATAAGTGTCGTAAAATCAGATTCAGGATGTGGGAAACCAGGGAAAAACATATGGAATAGAAGAGGAGGAAGGAAGGAAGGTGAAGTAAGATACTGAGTGACAAGAGATTTACTGTGCGTCGCGTTATCTGCGCTTTTCTTGCTCCGTCAATGGTTTTTATTTCAGTGAAAAACAATTCTCAATAAAGAAATTCTCAATAAACCTCAACTAAAGCAACACTGATCCGGGATGAGGCCGGACGCTGACGCCGCTCTCCAGACCTTCTCTGGATCTGTGAGAAATAAACACATTTACTCTCTTGGAGTGAAGCCTCCGGCCACAGAATCGTCGCACTAAGCCTGGATTAGGATCAGGGACGCTGTTTGCATTCAACAAGTGTCGGACGCTCTCCGCAGATTCACTGCCAGAAACTTTCTACTATTTTTACCACTTACTGGGGGATTGTTGGTTCGGCTAATGAAGAAAAATCTGAATTTGGAGTCCAAAAATAATGAAGAGAAATGGAAACAGTCTCTGAGAATACAGGGGTCAATAATCCTTAAAGGGGTGGCTCGTGTTTAATTGTATCGACATGACAGCAAATCAACAATCTGATTGGCTTGGGACCTGAGTCTTTGGACCCCAATTATCACAAGAGCAGAGATCCTGTTCCCTTAAGGCTGGCGGCACACATGGCGTTTTTAACCCGTTTTTTGGGCCATTTTAAGCAGCCTGTTAAAAAATGAATGCGTTTTTTGAGAACGCCAAAAATGCATGCGGTTTTTAACAGACTGCTTAAAAACGGCCCAAAAAACGGGTTCTAAACGCCACTTGTGCCGCCTGCCTAAGTGATGGTAGCAGATGGAGCCTCTGTGCTTATGCTCCATTCATTGACTATGAGAAGGTATCTCCAACACACTCATAGAGAATGAATGAAGGGGCCGGATCAAAAGTTCAGACCACCACTAATTATAATGTTACATGCGATCACATAAATAGTGGTTGACAATAAAACTTGGGCCAACCCCTTTAACTTGGAATATACACTAGTAGACACTTGACCAATCCACTCCTCAGCCAAGCTAAACCCAAACATACACAACATAAATTCAGTATAAAGTTTTGGTAATTTTTGGGTCCACGATGAAAGAACATCCCCAAACTTCCCAAAATTCCCAAACTTCTAGAACCCCACAAGTGACAATCAATCTTTATCAGGATGTATTAAATGTTCCCATAAAATGGAAATAAATTTGGTCTGTGACTACACCCAAGCACAACGCTTCTGCTCCATCTTATATCATTTTACACTTGACTGGAGAACCAAAAAAAGTTGGGGGAAACTCGTAAAACTTTGGTGAGACGTGTAATACACTCAGAGTCATGGCCACAGCACAGGAACCCATTGACTTAGCAATGAAACCATGATGGCTCTTCCAGCTCTGATTTATCTACACTTCCAAATCCGCTTTGCGCTCGGCACTGGGATGTTACATTTGATGAAGAATCCATCATATATCCATCATTTACGATCTCGGATGTTCCCTCCCAGACATAGCCCGCTATTACAAAAGATAAGAGGCCACAAATCCAGATGCTGTAGGCACGCTCTCCATCTTAGTAACAGCTCGGGCATCAGTGTAAATATGTATTGATGCCTCTATAGAGCCATCCAACTTTTTGAAGATGAATGTCTTGAGAGAACACACCGTCTCGGTGATACAATGAGATACAATGTTGCTTCTGGAGGCAGCTGGGTAAAGGTTAAACCGTCAGAGAAGTTTACATTTGGGTTGAGATGAGCAAATAGTTGCCATGACATCAACACTAATATATATTTTGCCTTAATTTTTTTCTATCTGTAAAAAATTCCCAGGTCCCCGAGAAGATTCTAATCCGATTCATTCATCCGCATCGCGGCTCAGCTCCCGAATGGTGGAATAACTTCACAGTATATTGGCCGGGCATTAAATATACAGCTGCTATTGATCCATCATTTCTTTTTCATGAAAGTGCTAAATTATCCATAAATTGAGATGGCGGGTCGGGAGGTTACATTACCAGGCGATAATGGGCCCTGGATGGGGCAATCGAAAAAATATAATATCTAAAAATAAACACTTGGAATGTGTTATCGTCCTGAGAGACAAGATCAATCTTATTGTGAGACTGAGGTGGATTCTTTAGTAATAGGACAATGGGGAGATAAGAAGTTTCTTAGTAGGGGGGGAGGGCAAAGGATTGTCAACGTTGGTGAACTTGCACACTGGTCAACATGGTTGAGCCAAGGGTAAGACTGTTCCACCAGACCATTCCATAGAGTTTGAATGGTCCAGCAGAAGACAACCTCACCGGAAATGGAGTAATCATAGAATCTCTAATCCCTTTAGTAATAAGGTCAGGAGATGCAATGAATGGATGGATAGTTAGGTGGTGGGGGGCAATGGATTGTCAACTAAGGACTAGGGACGGTGGTGAATTTTCACACTGGTCAACATGGTTGAGCCAAGGGTAAGACTGTTCCACCAGACCATTCCATACTAGGGTTTCAATGGTCCAGCAGAAGACAACCTCACCTGAAACAAAGTGATCACTCATAGAATCTACTTCCTGGAGAGGTTTCCCTTTAGTAATTGGTCAAGAGATGCAATAAATAGATGGATACTTAAGTGTTAGGGGGCAATGGATTGTCAACTAAGGACTAGGGACGATGGTGAACGTGCACACTGGTCAACATGGGTGAGCCAAGGGTAAGACTGTTCCACCAGACCATTCCATACTAGAGTTTCAATGGTCCAGCAGAAGACAACCTCGCCTGAAATGGAGTAATCATAGAATCTCTAATCCATTTAGTAATAGGTCAGAAGATGCAATGAATAGATGTATGGTTAGGTGCTGAGGGGGAATGGATAGTCAACTAAGGATTGGGGACGGTGGTGAACTTGCACACTGGTCAACATGGGTGAGCCAAGGGTAAGACTGTTCCACCAGACCATTCCATAGGGTTAAAACTCAGCAGAAGACAACCTCACCTGAAATGGAGTAATCACTTTCTCATAGAATCTAATTCCTGAAGAAGTTTCCCTTTAGTAATAGGACAATCAGGAAATGCAATGAATAGATGGATGGTTAGGTCAGGAGATGCAATGAATAGATGGATGGTTAGGTCAGGAGATGCAATGAATAGATGGATGGTTAGGTGGTGGGGGGCAATGAATTGTCAACTAAGGACTCAGGACGGTGGTGAACTTCCACGCTGGTTACCATTGTTGATGGTTTTGGAGAATGAGTTAAAGGTTTATTGCCATCCAACATTTTGTCTTTGGAGTCCTATACTACAATTCCTTGCAGCCCATCTCTTTACTCTCCCACTTCCGGTGTACGATGATGTTGGATGTCTACTCTAACCCTAACCTCATCCATTTCAGTGTTGTCACTGTCCTATGGTTGTACATAGTGCCCATCTGTAATAGGCAACAACTTGGGTTGTAAACATGTCTCTGAGCCAGTTCCTCTTCCTTACATTCGACCATATCTGCCTCCGTAAGAATTGATGGACCCAAAAGTCCAAGTTATTCCAAAGGTCTAAAGCTACTTTTATAATGAGGAATTGGAGTAATAGAAGGGAACATCTGAAAGGTTTTATCTTGGCCAATTTGTATCCAAAATAATCCCCATTGTTCTATTTCCCTTCAATGTTTTGTAACTTTTTGGACAAACCTGAAGACTAATCCCTTCTATTTGTAGTTTTTGTTCCCGACTTCTTCGTTTCGGAATGGCAACGCTAAACCTTAATTAAGAATATTCCCTTTCATCCTTTGAAGCAAGGCGTGAGATAAAAGTTTGTTTCTCTCGATATAATTGAGAATATCCTTGGTATAGACTTGTTAGTGAGCCGGGGAACCTCCGCTCGCAGCTTTTAAGATTTCATGGAGTTTGATCAACCAGGTTTCTCTTTGAAAGTTGATGTATGGAGGGGAAACTGAGACTCTTAGAATTCGGAAAAACTTAAAACGTTCACGTAGACCAAGATTGCTCATAGTTGAAGATAAAATCTTCAAATACCAATTACTGTAAGTTATCCATTGAATATGGGCTGGAGGGATCTACAATGAAGTCTAAGGGAAGCTTCTGATATATGAAGGTCTACATCCTAGATTCTTCAGCTCCTTCTATTTGGCCAAAGCCGCACCTTGGGTTTACCTTGACAACTTGAGTTGTCATCTGCCAAGTGCTGCTCGGCAAAAGTTTTTTCATCCAAGTTTCACCTTAACAATCCCCGATTGCAACAATTATCTCTTTGCCGACCTTCAAAAACTTCAACCAAATCTTGTCTCAACCCATCATTCCATTTTCTTCTATTGGGCAGCGCAGCCAATGGTCTCTATGGAGTAGACCTCTTTAGGTCCACATCTCACAAATCCGACTTTAGTTGGGTTCTTCCATTCCGTTGACCACATATCAATTGTTGGATTTGCAGATCCGATATGTAAGGACTTCTCAATACTAAGTTCCCAACTAGACTAAGTTGGGAACCAACTAAGTTCTCTTATGTCCTGCATGGACTACACAGTCATGAATGTATTTTAGAACCATGAGGGGTATAGCGATCTACACAGGAGTCCCAGTGACAGTTTTGACTAGACATTCATCAATATATCGGCCATGATGTGTTATTTACCTGAATGTATCTAATGTGGAGATGTTCGTCCCCTCTACTTGTCCACAATTGATCCAAGTAGATCTTGCCAAGTTTATTACTCAAATTGAAACAGTTCATATATGCCATCACATCCTTCATCTATAGCTTGGATTACCCCACCATTACTTCCCTCCCATTGGAAAAAGTAACTAATGGGTCTTCATGGTCAATAAACTAGGTTAGGTCAGTAAGTAGGTCAGTTAGGTGAGTTCCACATCTAACTGCATCCAAAGCATCTAATCCAAGGAGTTGGGGGTCTTACTATCTAGATGCTCAAGGACATCTGTTGGATTCATGGATCAAAGGGCATGGAAGGGCTTCTCAATACTCTATCAACCAAGTCTGCAACTTTTTGCATGGACAATATAGTCATTGATATATTTTAGGACCATGTAGGTTACCGGGTTGACCAACCTAGGAAATAAGCCAACTAGTCTGTGGAAATACTGGAAAAATGTAAATCTGATTTGGTTAATAAAACAATAGGGGTTCCAGAGGAGGAACAATCTATGATCTTCATTGTTCCCTAGTGAAGACCTTCTTGAAGATCTTAAGAGATCCTTATGGTGGAGATACCTATCATAACAGACTCGCTTACCCCCTGGTAGCAGCTGAGCTGAGGAGGACTATTTCTGCAGGAAAGAACAGACAAATGCAACAAACCTATTACATCACCTATTACATGATCTGATGGCAGGACCTAGAGGGTGGACACAGTGACCCTTATGTGAGAAGAATATTCTCAGGGTATCCAGTACAACAGTGCAGACTCGTAGGACTATCAGGACATCGAGGGTTGGGTGAACTGGCTGGAGAGCAGGAGACCTGTTCATGGGTGACCATCCATACATACAGTATATAAACAGCGTAGAACATTTTACAAAGCAAACCATATGACCATGACACGGAGCAGAACCAAACCAATAGTAGTAGAGGTGGACACTGAACCATAGATGGAACATACATGGAGTCATGGGTGGAGACCATCATGGGTTCTGGGTTATCTCTTGGACACCACCAAGATTAACCATCAGCACATTTTTATGCAGAGTTTTACGAAGAAAGTAAAAACATTGGCAAGATGAATCTTGATCTTTACTTAATGCATTGACCACGAGCTGTCATCGCACCGTCTCCACCACCACCAACACCACCACCGACACCTTGGTATTTACACCTCCTCCACAGCTCCGCTTCAGTGCATTCACACGTGGATGGAGAATGCCTCTAAGTGTTAATAATCATGATGGATGTTGGGTCACTAGAAGACTTTATGGACCTCAAGTTGCATCCCCTGAAAGGGTTAAGCCACGTTTTACACCCTTGAGCCCTTGAGGACCATTAACGGAGCCCATTTGCAGCACATCCTGCATTTTACAAGCAGAAGTTAACATAGAGAGCTAATTAACCCGACTGTCTTAACGTGAAGCACTTAGCAGCCTCTCAGGACCAGACGCGAGGAACATCGGCTAAGAAAGAGCGCATTGTGCTGTAAGGGGTTAATGGACTTGGCTCATGCTGTATCTACACGTCAAATGCTGCAGTGCTCCCTAGCATTGTCCGGCCAGCACGACATATAGGAAAGTCTACGGGGCTGGCACCTGCCTTATGTATGGCTCTGCGGATAGACCTGAGCCATGGCCGTGCATGAAGATCTGCCTCCTCGCCCAGTCTATAGGTTCCTTCACACGTACACTAACAGCTATGAGGTGTGCTTAATAGTGTCAGCAAATCCTCGCATCTCTACGCTATAGAGCGACACATTCCCGGGAACGCAGCACTTAACCCTCTCCGTGCTCGGGGAGAATCATGGAGTGTCGCACTTGATAAAGATACCAAGCCAGATCCTCTTAACAAGACAATCTGTGCCTCCGATCAGCAGTCAGGATCTTACAATACATCATATGACTTGTCCTCCACCCTTGAGTACCAGGGATGGGAACATAATGAGATGAGTCGATTGAGCATCATTACATGAAGGGTAGAGCTTAGAAATACTGAAACCAGGAGCAATGAGTGGATATCAGACATCTACGGCAAGCAGGAAGATTACACAATGATGAAACGATGAAGAACCTTGGGGTTGTATGTCATCTCAGTAGGTTCTAAGCAACATGCTGGTCCATATGCCAGAGGTCAATGGGTCAAAAAAGCCTCAAGACTATAAGATTGTCCATGAGGAACCATAGAGATCTACGTCATGTCAATGGGTTCTCGGAAGCAGAGAAGAACAGCAGAAGCAAGGAAACCATGAAGAACCATCAAACTCTACATCATATCAATGCAATAAGACATGATGGACCCATAATCCAGAGGACCGAGAAAGATGGGAAACCATGGAACCATATGTCATGTCAATGGGATCTTGAGACCTTGATGATGTCTTGTAAAATCTGAAATTATGAGGAAACATGGAAGTTTATATCATGTCAATGGAGTAGACGAGTGGGAGCATGATGGGACCCAGAGGGATCTATGAGTAGCCATGAAACTCTACGTCAAGTCAATGGATTCTGAGTAGCAGAGTAGCACAGTGGAAGCATGCTGGGCCAAAAACCATGAAATGGAAGGAACATATGAGTAACCACTGAGAAATATTTCATGTTAAGGTTCTTAGCTGCAGAGTAGTGCAGTGAATGTATGCCGGGACCATAACCATGAGGTCAACATGTAGAAGAAATCTCCTCATGCAAGTAGACTATGAGGAATCATGATAATGTTATAGTCATATCAGTAGGTCGTTAGTAGCACAACAGAAGCCTCCTGGGTCCAAGAGCCTGAGGTCAAGAACCATAAGGTCAAGAAAAAGCCTCAAGACCTAGCTGGTGTCTGTTACCATGAACGAGGAGACTATGAGGAACCATGAAACAATATGTCATATCAGGAGGTTCTGAGGGATGGTATAGCACAGTGAAAGCATGAAGGGTTAACAAGTAGTAGAAGCCTCAAGACCTTAAAGATGTCATGAACTATGATGGAACTTTATGATGTCAATGGGTCCTGAGAACATGTACGCTTGCCTGATCCATAACCTACAGGTCAAGAAGAAGCCTAAAGGCTTTGATGACTTCAAGTTCAAAAAAATTTGAGGAACCACAGCACTCAATGCCTATGAGTACCAAGCACCAAAGAAGCACTCTGGACCCATAACCCAGAGGTCATGACCTTAATTATATCTCATGAAGAACCATGTACCCTATGTCCTGTCTATAGGAACACAACAAAAGCATACTGGGCCCATAAACCAAAGGTCATGAACCTTAACATCAAGAAGAACCCTCAACATCTCGATATATGATGAATACCTTGTGCAAAGTAAACTATGAGGAACCACAGACCTCTATGTCATCTCAGTCTAGAACAGAATAGTCATACTGGACCCATAACCAAGAGGTCAAGACCTTAATTATATATTGTGTAAGAAATCTATGAGGAACCATCTACCTTATGTCCTGTCCATAGGTTCTAAGTAGCAGAGTAACACAACAGAAGCAAACTGGGCCCAGGACCCTGAGATCGGTAACACTCAAGACCTCGATATCTGATGAGCACTACGAGGAACCATAGACCTCTAAGTCATCTCAATGGGTTCTGAGCCTTACGATAGCACAGGAGAGGCTTGATGGACCATAACCAGATGTCAAGGACCCTCAAGACCTCGATATCTGATGAGCACCTTGTGCAATGCAAACTACGAGGAACCATAGACCTCTAAGTCATCTCAATGGGTTCTGAGCCTTGATGGACCCATATCCAGGACCCTCAAGGACCCTCAAGAACTTGATATCTGATGAGCACCTTGTGCAACGCAAACTACGGGGAACCATAGACCTCTAAGTCATCTCAATGGGTTCTGAGCCTTACGATAGCACAGGAGAGGCATGATGGACCATAACCAGATGTCAAGGACCTTGTAGACCTTGATGATATCTTGTACATAGTGCAAGGACATTATGAGTCAACGAATAAGAGAAGCTTCCAAATCTTGAAGGTGGCCACCACAATGTAGAACTCATCCACTCCATCATCTTACAAGACTCAAACAGCATCCAGCATGTCAACACAGAGAGAAGAAGAAAGCGGGCAGAGCGCCCCCTACCTGAGTACAGCGGTATCCCCTTGCCGGACAGTGATGTTGTCTGTGCTTCGGTTTAAATCCACGCTGCGGACGGGGAGTCCTGTAGGGAGAAGGCAGAGGAGTCTTAGAAGCAGGAGAGGCAACTGGTTCCTGTCTGCTTGCAACCTCCAAACCATGGTCACCACTTCTCAACCACAAGGCCACCAGAGAGGAATCCGACACTTCCCAAAAAGATCAAGAAACAACTTGCTCCCCCCCTTACCAAAAAAAAAATTCTAACCAGAAAAAAAATCACAAAAATAATCAAACCATGAAAAAAAAACAACAACAACAAGAAAATGTGAGTCTCTTCTTCTATTTTGTAATCCCACGGATGATGAAATCCAAGGATGGGAGAAGATCGAGACCTTCAGGCAGTTTCCCAAAGTGTGAATTTCATGAGTTCCAGGAGCGGGAGGTGGCCAGGGGGGGGGGCTGTGGATTCTGTAGGTTTTTGCTATTTTTGGATTTATAATTTTTTTTGTTTTTTTTTTGCTTCTTGCCAACAGTATAAGAGGATCCGGAGGGAGAAATTCCAGCAGAAGATCCGGGAGCGGAGAGAAGAAGGTTCTGCTGCTGCTGCTGCTGCTAGGACGGAGATTGTGTACACAAGGTCCCTGCACTAACCCACTTTCCCGAGCCGAGAGATGGATGGAGGATGGAGGGAGGAGGGAAGAGGGAGGCGGATCCGGGGAGAAGAGACTGGATGAGGGGAGATCACAACAATCCCTCCGCCCCACGCCAATTCATGGCAAAACACCGCGCCCGCCAATAACAGCCACCGAGACACTTGTGCCCCGCACGGGGGCATCATGAGGACCGCAGGGGGGGGGGCATGGATAACACAGGGGCCCTGGACCAGAGACAAACTCAGCTCTGCTGCGTCATCTGAGGACCAGGCAGTACAGGGTTACTACAGACATAAACTCCACTGGGACCAATGACAAACTCAGCTCTGCTGCATCATCTGTGGACCAGGCAGTACAGGGTTACTACAGACATAACCTGCACTGGGACCAAAGACAAACTCAGCTCTGCTGCGTCATCTGAGGACCAGGCAGTACAGGGTTACTACAGACATAAACTGCACTGGGACCAATGACAAACTCAGCTCTGCTGCGTCATCTGTGGACCAGGCAGTACAGGGTTACTACAGACATACCCAGTACTGGGACCAATGACAAACTGAACTCTGCTGCATCATCTGTGGACCAGGCAGTACAGGGTTACTACAGACATAAACTGCACTGGGACCAATGACAAACTCAGCGCTGCTGCGTCATCTGTGGACCAGGCAGTACAGGGTTACTACAGACATAAACTGCACTGGGACCAATGACAAACTCAGCTCTGCTGCGTCATCTGAGGACCAGGCAGTACAGGGTTACTACAGACATAACCTGCACTGGGACCAGTGACAAACTCAGCTCTGCTGCGTCATCTGTGGACCAGGCAGTACAGGGTTACTACAGACATAAACTGCACTGGGACCAATGACAAACTCAACTCTGCTGTGTCATCTGCACACTGTGCTAAGATGAGGCCACATGTGCTTAACATAACCAGCACTGTCTACAATAACAAACTCAGCTCTGCTGCGTCATCTGTGGACCAGGCAGTACAGGGTTACTACAGACATACCCAGTACTGGGACCAATGACAAACTGAACTCTGCTGCATCATCTGTGGACCAGGCAGTACAGGGTTACTACAGACATAACCAGCACTGGTACCAATGACAAACTCAGTTCTACAGTGTCATCTATGGACCAGTCAGTACAGGGTTACTACAGAAATGCCCAGCACTGGGACCAATGACAAACTCAACTCTGCTGCATCATCTGTGGACCAGGCAGTACAGGGTTACTACAGACAAAACCAGTGCTGGGACCAATGACAAACTCAGCCCTGCTGTGTCATCTGCACACTGTGCTAAGATGAGGCCACATGTGCTTAACATAACCAACACTGTCTACAATAACAAACTCAGCTCTGCTGTGTCATTTGTGGACCGTAAGATGAGGCAGTAGATACATAGCAAGACAAAACCTTAACTGCAGCCAGTGACAAACTCATCTCTACTCAAATGTTGTGAGATATTGTAAGCTCACTAGAGCATAACCAGGACTGTGCCTAGTGACAAACTCAGCACTACTATTTCATCTGTGAACTAAATGTAGATGAGTTGACGGTTCACTAAAGCACAACCAGAACTCTGGCCAATGACAAACTCAGCTCTGCTGTGATGGAAGAAATAACTCCCTGAGTGGGCAGTACATCCACCTGCAGTCCTATGTAAAATCATGGATAACATTTCATAATAGCGAGGAGCAGTGAGCCAATAGACAAACTCATCTCCTCTGCGTCATGTGTTTCATATGCTAAGATAACCAGCATTGCAACCAATGGAAAACTCAGCTCTGCTATGTCATTGGTAAAGTGTCCGCAGATGAAGTCAACCTGCTTGCCCGACTAAAAATATAAACCAGCATCAGGCTCAGTGACAAACTCGGCTCTGCTATGTAAACCATAGATGACATTCTGTGTTATTGACCTATTTACCAACTATTTACATTAACAAAACAAGATACAATAATACTAAAGAGCAACTAAGTCAGCTCTGCTGTGTTATCTGGCGCCTGATCCTTAGAGTAAAATCGACACTGCTACATTGCGCTGCGCATTGTTACGTTTCTCTGATTTAATAACATGTGGTTAATGCAGCTGCAGTCCCATGTAACACATCAATCACTGCAACAACCAACTCAGCTCTGCTGCATCATACCTTGCGGGTGCTCGGAGGATGGAAGCTTCTATGATTTATTCCTATGGAGGCTGCAAACATCTGTATGTAATGATCTCCACTTATCATGTATTATCCTCTAGTAACATCCAAAGCTGCAAGCCCCACTCTGCAAACTGTAAATCTCTCAGGATCTCCTGCTGTATGGAGCCGCATGTAGCAAAGCTAAGTCATGTATCCTGCTCCAGGCAGCAGCTTTATGTGTGGCTAGAGCCCTAAACAACTGCAAGAGAATATTAAATGCAGCTTTGGATGTGACTGGAGATGATTACATGATGTTTACTACAGTGAAAAAAAAAATTAGACTGAATGCAGCTTTGGCTGTGATTGGAGTTATTGTAATGATGTCATTTAAAGGATCAATTGTATCAAAATGTTTAATGCAGCTTTGGATGTGTCTAGAGTTGAAGACATGATGTCATTTGTCATATCGTCTGATACAAAATGAATAATCGCAGCTTTTAAAGAGACTCGAGTTGACGATATGATGTAATCTATAGTAATGATTAAAAAAAATTTTGAATGCAGCTTTAGATGTGACTAGAGTTAAAGTCATGAAAAATATTTTGAATAACAGAGGATACAAAATTTCTAATGCGGTTTTGGTAGTTGAAGACATAGTAATGACTGAAACAAAAATTTTAATTACCGCTTTGGATGTGACTGTAGTAAAATACATGGTGTCATTTATAATAACAGCTTCTGCATAATTATGGACGCCGCTTTGGATGTGACTTGAGTAAAAGTCATGGTATAAACTTGAAAAACAGCGGATACTAAACCATTAATGGAGCTTTGGTTGTAACTGGAGTTGAAGACATTACAATCTATAGCAATGACTGAAACAAAATGTTGAATGCAGCCTTGTATGTGACTGGAGTAAAAAAAAAATATGGTATCATTTCTAATAATAGATGCTGCATAATAATAATTGCAGCTTTAGATGTAATTGGAGTTGAAGACATATAGGAACATCTGATACAAAATGTTAATCGCAGCTTTGGATGTGTTTGGAGTGGATGCACCAAGTAAATTCCAATTGATTGTACAAAAAGTTGAACGCAGCTTTGGATGTGACTAGAGTAGAAGACAGATATGTAGATTAGGGTCAGTACTCAGCAGACAAGTGTTTAGTAGTGTTTGGGGGGGGTCATTTACATATGTAGGGGTCACACAACTTGACCTCTTTACCTCTGCTGTGACAAATGGCTCACCCCCCCCCCCCTGACACTTGACCCTCGCTCTGTGTCCTCAGCCTGAAATGATGGGGGTTCTTTACAATTGCCATGGAAACAGCTTCTTCTTTGTCCCCCTCCTCAGTCAGAACTAAGAAGTAGAAACAGTTGCCGGGTTTGTGTCCAAAAATGTGAGAAATCAGACCACATTCTAGACGAGCCGCAGGGGGCACAGGCTGGGAATATGAGATGTAGCAGAGCTGAGTGTGTTCTCTGGAGCAATCAGTGTTATACATCTTATACAGGGTGACAAGGCATCACACAATGTCCTCTATAACCAGCACCTCAGCTATAGGAGAAAGAGCGCAGAGTCAGCACTGCTACATATCAGTAATCCACTGTATATCTTACTAGTCATTCAACATCTCTGCTTGCCATCAGTGACTTGAAACAAATACAATATAACCCACCATAAAACCCTCCCAGAACACAATCAGCACTGCTACATCCAAATAATCTAGATTCATAACCCCTTTTTACCACCATATACCTAACTCTTCTCTCAATATCTCTGCTTGCAGTCAGTGAAAGAATCCAAAATGATACAAAAGCTATAAACCCCTCCCAAGGCACGCTGCATATCAGTAGTGTTCTTATAACATATTCACATCATTGTATATCTAACAAGTTATTAAACATCTCTGATTGCAGTCAGTGAATGGCAACCACCTATAAAAATCTATCCCAAAACGCAGTCAACTCTGCTGTATATCAATAATAATAATAGGGATCATATTATTACAAGCTTAAACATTCATACAATATCTCTTCTTGCAGCCAAAGAATGGAAACTAATAGCTACAACCTACCTGAAGGCAAGACGACATATCATTTATATGTAAGTCCCCCCATTCCTATAATGTCCCTTGTCATTGCTGTACAGAATTGCAGTTAGACTTTACCTTGCTGCCCCCCATACACCAGCAATGGGGCACCCCCACCCCTCCCCCCTATAATTGAGTCAGTGCTGCACTGACAGCTAGGACCAGGGCTCAGCACAAGACTCCTGTATGATCCTATGGGACAGGCTGCTGCCACCTGCTGGACGTGTCTCTCATGACACCCAGACCCTTCACTCTCCTCCTGACAATAGATTAGTGGATAGAAACATAAAACCAGAAATCCCACAACTTCACATTGTACATAATTCTGACCACATAGAGTGATATAAGGGATATAAGGGGCGTAGAGGGGACCCCTTCTCCTCCATCAGTATCTAAGCTATACATTTACCCCTGATAATCGGTTATAATGTAAAATATATTATGATGCGATACCTACACTGGATACAACTGAAACAAACCCTCAGCAGTGACATGTCTACAAGTAGGATCATTAGAATCCTTGACAAAAAGATCAGATAATAAAAAGATAATGACCACTGACCAACATTCTAGAATGTCTCTTCTATGAGAAATTATTGGTAAATTCTAAAAACCTTCCCACCAAAAGAATTGGCATCTGTGCTCCCCCTAGTGGTGGCTGTATATACAGTATGTAGTAATCTCCTGAGCTCCCCCTAGTGGTGGCAGTATATACAGTATGTAGTAATCTCCTGAGCTCCTCCTAGTGGTTGCTGTATATACAGTATGTAGTAATCTCCTGAGCTCCCCCTAGTGGTGGCTGTATATACAGTATGTAGTAATCTCCTGAGCTCCCCCTAGTGGTGACTGTATATACAGTATGTAGTAATCTCCTGAGCTCCTCCTAGTGGTGGCTGTATATACAGTATGTAGTAATCTCCTGAGCTCCTCCTAGTGGTTGCTGTATATACAGTATGTAGTAATCTCCTGAGCTCCCCCTAGTGGTGGCTGTATATACAGTATGTAGTAATCTCCTGAGCTCCCCCTAGTGGTGGCTGTATATACAGTATGTAGTAATCTCCTGAGCTCCCCCTAGTGGTGGCTGTATATACAGTATGTAGTAATCTCCTGAGCTCCCCCTAGTGGTGGCTGTATATACAGTATATAGTAATCTCCTGAGCTCCCTCTAGTGGTGGCTGTATATACAGTATGTAGTAATCTCCTGAGCTCCTCCTAGTGGTGGATGTATATACAGTATGTAGTAATCTCCTGAGCTCCCCCTAGTGGTGGCTGTATATACAGTATGTAGTAATCTCCTGAGCTCCTCCTAGTGGTGGCTGTATATACAGTATGTAGTAATCTCCTGAGCTCCCCCTAGTGGTGGTGTATATACAGTATGTAGTAATCTCCTGAGCTCCACCTAGTGGTGGCTGTATATACAGTATGTAGTAATCTCCTGAGCTCCCCCTAGTGGTGGCTGTATATACAGTATGTAGTAATCTCCTGAGCTCCCCCTAGTGGTGGCTGTATATACAGTATGTAGTAATCTCCTGAGCTCCCCCTAGTGGTGGCTGTATATACAGTATATAGTAATCTCCTGAGCTCCCTCTAGTGGTGGCTGTATATACAGTATGTAGTAATCTTCTGAGCTCCCCCTAGTGGTGGCTGTAAATACAGTATATAGTAATCTCCTGAGCTCCCTCTAGTGGTGGCTGTATATACAGTATGTAGTAATCTTCTGAGCTCCCCCTAGTGGTGGCTGTATATACAGTATATAGTAATCTCCTGAGCTCCCTCTAGTGGTGGCTGTATATACAGTATGTAGTAATCTTCTGAGCTCCCCCTAGTGGTGGCTGTAAATACAGTGTGTGGTAATATCCTGAGCTCCTCCTAGTTGTGGCTGTATATACACTATGTAGTAATCTCCTGAGGATTACTCCTCCTAGTGGTGGTGTATATACAGTATGAAGTAATCTCCTGAGCTCTCCCTAGTTGTGGTGTATATGCAGTATGTAGTAATCTCCTGAGCTCCTCCTAGGGGTGGATGTATATACAGTATGTAGTAATCTCCTGAGCTTCCCTAGTGGTGAATGTATATACAGTATGTAGTAATCTCCTGAGCTCCCCCTAGTGGTGGCTGTATATACAGTATGTAGTTATCTCCTGAGCTTCCCTAGTGGTGGATGTACATACAGTATGTAGTAATCTCCTGAGCTCCCCCTAGTGGTGGCTGTATATGCAGTATGTAGTAATCTCCTGAGCTTCCCTAGTGGTGGCTGTATACACAGTATGTAATAATCTCCTGAGCTCCTCCTAGTGGTGGCTGTATATACAGTATGTAGTAATCTCCTGAGCTTCCCTAGTGATGGCTGTATATACAGTATGTAGTAATCTCCTGAGCTCCCCCTAGTGGTGGCTGTATATGCAGTATGTAGTAATCTCCTGAGCTTCCCTAGTGGTGGCTGTATACACAGTATGTAATAATCTCCAGAGCTCCTCCTAGTGGTGGCTGTATATACAGTATGTAGTAATCTCCTGAGCTTCCCTAGTGATGGCTGTATATACAGTATGTAGTAATCTCCTGAGCTCCTCCTAGTGGTGGCTGTATATACAGTATGTAGTAATCTCCTGAGCTTCCCTAGTGGTGGATGTATATACAGTATGTAGTAATCTCCTGAGCTCCCCCTAGTGGTGGCTGTATATGCAGTATGTAGTAATCTCCTGAGCTTCCCTAGTGGTGGATGTATATACAGTATGTAGTAATCTCCTGAGCTTCCCTAGTGATGGCTGTATATACAGTGTGTAGTAATCTCCTGAGCTCCCCCTAGTGGTGGCTGTATATGCAGTATGTAGTAATCTCCTGAGCTTCCCTAGTGGTGGCTGTATATACAGTATGTAATAATCTCCTTAGCTCCCCCTAGTGGTGGCTGTATATACAGTATACAGTAATCTCCTGAGCTCCTCCTAGTGGTGGCTGTATATACAGTATGTAGTGATCTCCTGAGCTCCTCCAAGTGGTGACTGTATATACAGTATGTAATAATCTCCTGAGCTGCCCCTAGTGGTGGATGTATATACTGTATATAGTAATCTCCTGAGCTACTCCTAGTGGTGACTGTATATATAGTATGTAGTAATCTCCTGAGCTCTCCCTAGTGGTGGGGTATATACAGTGTGTAGTACTATCCTGAGCTCTCCCTAGTGGTGACTGTATATACAGTATGTAGTAATCTCCTGAGCTCTCCCTAGTAGAGGCTGTATATACAGTATCTAGTGATATCCTGAGCTCCTCCTAGTGGTGGCTGTAAATACAGTGGGGCAGATTTATCATGCTGTCTGAAAGTCAGAATATTTCTAGTTGCCCATGGCAACCAATCACAGCTCAGCTTTCATTTTACCAGTGCTCATGAATATTTTAAAGGAGAGCTGTGATTGGTTGCCATGGGCAACTAGAAATATTCTGACTTTCAGACAGCTTGATAAATATGCCCCAGTATGTAGTAATCTCCTGAGCTCCCCCTAGTGGTGAATGTATATACAATGTATAGTACTCTCCTGAGCTCCTCTTAGTGGTGGCTGTATATACAGTATGTAGTAATCTCCTGAGCTCTCCCTAGTGGTGGTGTATATACAGTGTGTAGTAATCTCCTGAGCTCCTCCTAGTGGTGGCTGTATATACAGTGTGTAGTAATCTCCTGAGCTCCTCCTAGTGGTGGCTGTATATACAGTATGTAGTAATCTCCTGAGCTCCCCCTAGTGGTGGCAGTATATGCAGTATGTAGTAATCTCCTGAGCTTCCCTAGTGGTGGCTGTATACACAGTATGTAATAATCTCCTGAGCTCCCCCTAGTGGTGGCTGTATATACAGTATATAGTAATCTCCTGAGCTCCTCCTAGTGGTGGCTGTATATCCAGTATGTAGTAATCTCCTGAGCTCCCCCTAGTGGTGGCTGTATATACAGTATGTAGTGATCTCCTGAGCTTCCCTAGTGGTGGATGTACATACAGTATGTAGTAATCTCCTGAGCTCCCCCTAGTGGTGGCTGTATATGCAGTATGTAGTAATCTCCTGAGCTTCCCTAGTGGTGGATGTATATACAGTATGTAGTAATCTCCTGAGCTTCCCTAGTGATGGCTGTATATACAGTGTGTTGTAATCTCCTGAGCTCCCCCTAGTGGTGGCTGTATATACAGTATGTAGTAATCTCCTGAGCTTCCCTAGTGGTGGATGTACATACAGTATGTAGTAATCTCCTGAGCTCCCCCTAGTGGTGGCTGTATATGCAGTATGTAGTAATCTCCTGAGCTTCCCTAGTGGTGGCTGTATATACAGTATGTAATAATCTCCTGAGCTCCCCCTAGTGGTGGCTGTATATACAGCATATAGTAATCTCCTGAGCTACTCCTAGTGGTGGCTGTATATACAGTATGTAGTGATCTCCTGAGCTCCTCCAAGTGGTGACTGTATATACAGTATGTAGTAATCTCCTGAGCTGCCCCTAGTGGTGGATGTATATACTGTATATAGTAATCTCCTGAGCTCCCCCTAGTGGTGGCTGTATATGCAGTATGTAGTAATCTCCTGAGCTCTCCCTAGTGGTGGGGTATATACAGTGTGTAATAATCTCCTGAGCTCTCCCTAGTAGAGGCTGTATATACAGTATCTAGTGATATCCTGAGCTCCTCCTAGTGGTGGCTGTATATACAGTATGTAGTAATCTCCTGAGCTCCCCCTAGTGGTGACTGTATATACAATGTATAGTAATCTCCTGAGCTCCTCTTAGTGGTGGCTGTATATACAGTATGTAGTAATCTCCTGAGCTCTCCCTAGTGGTGGTGTATATACAGTGTGTAGTAATCTCCTGAGCTCCTCCTAGTGGTGGCTGTATATACAGTATGTAGTAATCTCCTGAGCTCCCCCTAGTGGTGGCTGTATATGCAGTATGTAGTAATCTCCTGAGCTTCCCTAGTGGTGGATGTATATACAGTATGTAGTAATCTCCTGAGCTTCCCTAGTGATGGCTGTATATACAGTGTGTAGTAATCTCCTGAGCTCCCCCTAGTGGTGGCTGTATATGCAGTATGTAGTAATCTCCTGAGCTCCCCCTAGTGGTGGCTGTATATACAGTATGTAGTAATCTCCTGAGCTTCCCTAGTGGTGGATGTACATACAGTATGTAGTAATCTCCTGAGCTCCCCCTAGTGGTGGCTGTATATGCAGTATGTAGTAATCTCCTGAGCTTCCCTAGTGGTGGCTGTATATACAGTATGTAATAATCTCCTGAGCTCCCCCTAGTGGTGGCTGTATATACAGTATATAGTAATCTCCTGAGCTCCTCCTAGTGGTGGCTGTATATACAGTATGTAGTGATCTCCTGAGCTCCTCCAAGTGGTGACTGTATATACAGTATGTAGTAATCTCCTGAGCTGCCCCTAGTGGTGGATGTATATACTGTATATAGTAATCTCCTGAGCTACTCCTAGAGGTGACTGTATATATAGTATGTAGTAATCTCCTGAGCTCTCCCTAGTGGTGGGGTATATACAGTGTGTAGTACTATCCTGAGCTCTCCCTAGTGATGACTGTATATACAGTATGTAGTAATCTCCTGAGCTCTCCCTAGTAGAGGCTGTATATACAGTATCTAGTGATATCCTGAGCTCCTCCTAGTGGTGGCTGTATATACAGTATGTAGTAATCTCCTGAGCTCCCCCTAGTGGTCACTGTATATACAATGTATAGTAATCTCCTGAGCTCCCCCTAGTGGTGGCTGTATATACAGTATGTAGTAATCTCCTGAGCTCCCCCTAGTGGTGGCTGTATATACAGTGTGTAGTAATCTCCTGGGCTCCTCCTAGTGGTGGCCGTATATACAGTATTTAGTAATCTCCTGCGCTCCCCTCGTGGTGGCTGTATATACAATATGTAGTAATATCCTGAGCTCCTCCTAGTGGTGGCTGTATATACAGTATGTAGTAATCTCCTGCGCTCCCCTCGTGGTGGCTGTATATACAATATGTAGTAATCTCCTGAGCTCCCCCTAGTGGTGGCTGTATATACAGTATGTAGTAATCTCCTGGGCTCCTCCTAGTGGTGGCTGTATATACAGTATGTAGTAATCTCCTGCGCTCCCCTTGTGGTGGCTGTATATACAATATGTAGTAATCTCCTTAGCTCCCCCTAGTGGTGGTGTATATACAGTGTGTAGTAATCTCCTGAGCTTCTCCTAGTGGTGGCTGTATATACAGTACATTGTAATCTCCTGAGCTTCTCCTAGTGGAGGCTGTATATACAGTATGTAATAATCTCCTGAGCTCCTCCTAGTGGTGGCTGTATATATAGTATGTAGTAATCACCTGAGCTCTCCCTAGAGGTGGCTGTATATACAGTATGTAGTAATCTCCTGAGCTCCCCCTAGTGGTGGTGTATATACAGTATGTAATAATCTCCTGAGCTCCTCCTAGTGGTGGCTGTATATACATTATGTAGTTATTTCGTGAGCAACCCCTAGTGGTGGATGTATATACAGTATGTAGTAATCTCCTGAGCTCCCCCTAGTGGTGGTGTATATACAGTATGTAATTATCTCCTGAGCTCCTCCTAGTGGTGGCTGTATATACAGTATGTACTAATCTCCTGAGCCCCCCTAGTGGTGGCTGTATATACAGTATGTAGTAATCTCCTGAGCTCCCCCTAGCCCTGGCTGTATATGCAGTATGTAGTAATCTCCTGAGCTCCCCCTAGTGGTTGCTGTATATACAATATGTAGTAATCTCCTGAGCTCCCCCTAGTGGTGGCTGTATATACAGTATGTAATAATCTCCTGAGCTCCTCCCAGTGGTGGCTGTATATATAGTATGTAGTAATCTCCTGAGCTCCCTCTAATGGTGGCTGTATATACAGTATGTAGTAATCTTCTGAGCTCTCCTAGTGGTGGCTGTATATACAGTATGTAGTAATCTCCTGAGCTCCTCCTAGTGGTGGTGTATATACAGTATGTAGTAATCTCCTGAGCTCCTCCTAATGGTGGCTGTATATACAGTATGTAGTAATCTCCTGAGCTCCTCCTAGTGGAGGCTGTATATACAGTATGTAGTGATATCCTGAGCTCCTCCTAGTGGTGGCTGTATATACAGTATGTAGTAATCTCCTGAGATCATCCTAGTGGTGACTGTATATACAGTATGTAGTGATCTCCTGAGCTCCCCCTAGTGGTGGCTGTATATACAGTATATAGTAATCTCCTGAGCTCCCCCTAGTGGTGGCTGCATATACAGTATGTAGTAATCTCCTGGGCTCCTCCTAGTGGTGGCTGTATATACAGTATGTAGTAATCTCCTGAGCTCCTCCTAGTGGTGGCTGTATATACAGTATGTAGTAATCTCCTTAGCTCCCCCTAGTGGTGGTGTATATACAGTGTGTAGTAATCTCCTGAGCTCCCCCTAGTGGTGGCTCTATATAAAGTATTCATTAAACTCCCAGACTCCTCCTTTTGGTGCTGTTTTACTTTTCGTATATGACCCCTTCCAAGCTTCTACCTGCTGATGTTTCTATTATATCTATTTTGATACCATTTCTCTTTTGGACATATATTAGGACAAGAATATAGCTGCAAAGGATCATGGGAAGTGTCTTTTCCCCACTTCCTAGAATCATTAGAGCATGTACACAGCCGCTCTGTCGCTTCCTTCTCCTCCCTTTGTTTTTACAAGGTGTAATCAATAAAGCAATAAACACTTTAGCTAATGGGCCTTGTATGGATAGACTGGCTCCGAGCGAGCGCGATAATAGCGCTAATTACTATTCACGCTGGCATGTTAACCTTCATCCTATCATATCTGCATAATATTACTGGCTGCACTGCCACGACTCAGCATCTCCTCCTCATCAACAGCGCAGAACTCTACAACTCTCAGGAAAGTTCTCAGGACTTATAGATCCGAACCGTAAGGAGAAGAAAACGGGGCGAGGATTCCTTCCATGCAGCGAGATCTCAGCCACAAGGATTTATCTTCACACTTCAGGAAGAGGAGATGACGGCTGCCTCCTCCATCACTGGGTCAACGTTAGACCAACTTTCTAGAGCAGTTCTAGAATCTTTTAACTTCATGTGAATATTGGAGAGATGTGAGAGGGATCGTGTCCATGTGACCCAGCGACAAGAGCAATGGTGGTGACAATGATGGTGACAATGATGGTAACAATGGTGGAGACAATGGTGGAGACAGTGATGCTAACAATGGTGGTAACAATGGTGGAGACAATGATGGTAACAATGGTGGAGACAATGGTGATGACAATGAAGGTAACAATGGTGGAGACAATGGTGGTGACAATGATGGTAACAATGGTGGAGACAATGGTGGAGACAATGATGGTAACAATGGTGGAGACAATGGTGGAGACAATGATGGTAACAATGGTGGTGACAATGGTGGAGACAATGGTGGTAACAATGATGGAGACAATGGTGGTGACAATGGTGGAGACAATGGTGGAGACAGTGATGGTAACAATGGTGGAGACAATGGTGGAGACAATGATGGTAACAATGGTGGAGACAATGGTGATGACAATGATGGTAACAATGGTGGAGACAATGGTGGAGACAGTGATGGTAACAATGGTGGAGACAATGGTGGAGACAATGATGGTAACAATGGTGGAGACAATGGTGATGACAATGATGGTAACAATGGTGGAGACAATGGTGATGACAATGATGGTAACAATGGTGGAGACAATGGTGGAGACAGTGATGGTAACAATGGTGGAGACAATGGTGGAGACAATGATGGTAACAATGGTGGAGACAATGGTGATGACAATGATGGTAACAATGGTGGAGACAATGGTGGAGACAGTGATGGTAACAATGGTGGAGACAATGGTGGAGACAATGATGGTAACAATGGTGGAGACAATGGTGATGACAATGATGGTAACAATGGTGGAGACAATGGTGGTAACAATGATGGAGACAATGGTGGTAACAATGGTGGAGACAATGATGGAGACAATGGTGGAGACAATGGTGGAGATAATGATGGTGACAATGGTGGAGACAATGGTGGTGACAATGGTGGTGACAATGATGGAGACAATGGTGGAGACAATGGTGGAGATAATGATGGTGACAATGGTGGTGACAATGATGGAGACAATGGTGGTAACAATGGTGGAGATAATGATGGTGACAATGGTGGTGATAACGGTGGTGACAATGGTGGTGACAATGATGGAGACAATGGTGGAGACAATGGTGGAGATAATGATGGTGACAATGGTGGTGATAATGGTGGTGACAATGGTGGTGACAATGATGGAGACAATGGTGGAGATAATGATGGTGACAATGGTGGTGATAATGGTGGTGACAATGATGGTGGCAATGATGGTGACAATGGTGGAGACAATGGTGGTAACAATGATGGAGACAATGGTGGAGACAATGGTGGTAACAATGGTGGAGACAATGGTGGTGACAATGGTGGAGACAATGGTGGTAACAATGATGGAGACAATGGTGGAGACAATGGTGGTAACAATGGTGGAGACAATGGTGGTGACAATGGTGGAGACAATGGTGGTAACAATGGTGGTGACAATGGTGGAGACAATGATGGTAACAATGATGGTAACAATGGTGGAGACAATGATGGTAACAATGGTGGAGACAATGGTGGTGACAATGGTGATGACAATGGTGGTGACAATGATGGAGACAATGGTGGTAACAATGGTGGAGACAATGGTGGTGACAATGGTGGAGATAATGATGGTGACAATGGTGGTGACAATGGTGGTAACAATGGTGGTGATAATGATGGTGACAATGGTGGTGACAATGGTGGTGACAATTATGGAGACAATGGTGGTAACAATGGTGGAGATAATGGTGGTGACAATGGTGGTGACAATGGTGGTAACAATGGTGGTGACAATGGTGGAGATAATGGTGGTGATAATGGTGGTGACAATGGTGGTAACAATGGTGGTGACAATGGTGGAGATAATGGTGGTGATAATGGTGGTGACAATGGTGGTGATAATGGTGGTGACAATGGTGGTGACAATGGTGGTGACAATGGTGGTGATAATGGTGGTGACAATGGTGGTGATAATGGTGGTGACAATGGTGGTAACAATGGTGGTGACAATGGTGGTGACAATGGTGGCAACAATGATGGAGAAGTCCGGGAAGACCTACCTCACCGTCAGTTTCTTCCTTCCTCCCTGAGGTCAAACTTTTTATACACAGAGTCAGAACTTTCTAACTTTTTGAATCCTTTGCATTGAGGGAGGACAAACCTCTAGGTGACCCAGGTGACAAAGGGGGGTCAATTAGTGGGCTGCAAGTGAGACAATGTCAGAGAAGTAAGAAGACTCTTAAGGGGAGAAGGGGGGTAGTGGGTGCGCTGTATGAGCTCGGGTAGGGGCACGGGGTAAATGCAGGGAGGCAGATAGATAACTCATTTTACTGAAGCAGCACAGGCAGCAGCTCCTGGAGCTCCCAAATCCCAGTCAACGGTCACATCCACAGACCTGTCCAGTTTTCATATGCACAGGAGCCTATGAGACTCCTTTTCTGTTGAGGGAAACAGGGATGAAAACAGTGGCCTCCCCCTCCTCTCCTCCTCTGTCCTGAAGCAGTCGGAGCAGTCGGTACAGAGCAGCTTACAATAGCGGGAGGCATTAGCTCTGAGCGATGCTGCCACCTACTGGTCACAATGATTATCTCTCCCCTACAGCAGAGTGGGGATAATTGTTGCACTTGCTGAATAGAGCAGGAGGACCAACCCTCCCATTCAGGAAGGTGGACACTGGTTGGGGCCCACCAGGTACAGGAGCAAGAGAAACAGCCCCCTTTGCACCCTCCCCCCTTCCCCCCACTAGCTCACAGATGTCACAGATAATATTACATGTCCCAAATTGAAACACAATTTCACAACATTCCAATAGCATTCGGAGGGATCTGGAGGCGGCAGTGACCAGTGACTGCTCCTGTAGCACCTCTGGGGCAGTGCTGGTGACAATGGTGGAGGTCACACAGCTGCTGCCTGATATAATCACTGGAGGACCCATCTCTATTGCTGATCTTTCCTTCCTCTGTAGCGTCGATCATCAATGGATTTCATGTCCCAAAATGATTTGCCTATAACCAGAATGTCAGAAATGTCTCACCTAACGTCAATGTTATAAAGATCTGAGAGCCACCAGGTGACCCAAAAATCACCAAAACTTTAATATTAGCCCCTCTACTACCATGGTAACACACTGGCACCTAATAATTGCATTGTGGCCGCCCATAGGACCCCTGAGATCTCATCTGCATGTGCTCCCTATAGCTGCACCGGTATCTTATAGCTTATATATGGCTGTCTGGGCAGGAAGGGGTTAAAGCTGCAGCGGGCGCAGGACTCCCCTGTTGTGTCCGCAGCCGCAGTAAGAGACCAGATCTTCTTATCAATAAAACAAAATTACTCAGAAATAATCAATAACCTGCAACTGCGGCAGAGAAACCTTCTTCTTCTGTATCTCCTGGTGTGAATAGCGGCTCCGACCGAGGCACCCCCCCCCCTCCCGAAATCTCCCCCCCAATCCTGATGTTATTTGGCTTCTATTACAGAAACATCATCCCCCGGACATTCTGGAGAAATCCGCCAAAATAAATGTTACTTATAGGTGAGGTTGTTTCTGAAAATGCTCAGAGCTGAGAGATGTCATCTACAAAACCGCAACCTTCACATACAAGTCTATGAGAGGCTGTATAATACCCCAGAGCTGCACTCACTATTCTGCTGCTGGTGCAGTCACTGTGTATATACATGACATTACTTATCCTGTACTGATCCTGAGTTACATCCTGTATTATACCCCAGAGCTGCACTCACTATTCTGCTGCTGGTGCAGTCACTGTGTACATACATGGCATTACTTATCCTGTACTGATCCTGAGTTACATCCTGTATTATACCCCAGAGCAGCACTCACTATTCTGCTGCTGGTGCAGTCACTGTGTACATACATGACATTACTTATCCTGTACTGATCCTGAGTTACATCCTGTATTATACCCCAGAGCTGCACTCACTATTCTGCTGCTGGTGCAGTCACTGTGTACATACATGACATTACTTATCCTGTACTGATCCTGAGTTACATCCTGTATTATACCCCAGAGCTGCACTCACTATTCTGCTGCTGGTGCAGTCCCTGTGTACATACATGACATTACTTATCCTGTACTGATCCTGAGTTACATCCTGTATTATACCCCAGAGCTGCACTCACTATTCTGCTGCTGGTGCAGTCACTGTGTACATACATGACATTACTTATCCTGTACTGATCCTGAGTTACATCCTGTATTATACCCCAGAGCTGCACTCACTATTCTGCTGCTGGTGCAGTCACTGTGTACATACATGACATTACTTATCCTGTACTGATCCTGAGTTACATCCTGTATTATACCCCAGAGCTGCACTCACTATTCTGATGCTGGTGCAGTCACTGTGTACATACATGACATTACTTATCCTGTACTGATCCTGAGTTACATCCTGTATTATACTCCAGAGCAGCACTCACTATTCTGCTGCTGGTGCAGTCACTGTGTACATACATGACATTACTTATCCTGTACTGATCCTGAGTTACATCCTGTATTATACCCCAGAGCTGCACTCACTATTCTGCTGCTGGTGCAGTCACTGTGTACATACATGACATTACTTATCCTGTACTGATCCTGAGTTACATCCTGTATTATACCCCAGAGCTGCACTCACTATTCTGCTGCTGGTGCAGTCACTGTGTACATACATGACATTACTTATCCTGTACTGATCCTGAGTTACATCCTGTATTATACCCCAGAGCTGCACTCACTATTCTGCTGCTGGTGCAGTCACTGTGTACATACATGACATTACTTTACATGAGAATCATGAGGTCTAAGGAACAGCACAAGGAGCTCAGAGACAGAATTGAATACTTATCACCGGGGGCTGAATACTTATCACCGGGGGCTGAATACTTATCACTGGGGGCTAAATACTCATCACCAGGGGCTGAATACTTATCACCAGGGGCTGAATACTTATCACCAGGGGCTGAATACTTATCACCGGGGGCTGAGTACTTATTGCCGGGGGCTGAATACTTATTACCAGGGGCCGAATACTTATCACCAGGGGCTGAATACTTATCACCGGGGGCTGAATACTTATCACCGGGGGCTGAATACTTATCACCGGGGGCGGAATACTTATCACCAGGGGCTGAATACTTATCACCAGGGGCTGAATACTTATCACCAGGGGCTGAATACTTATCACCGGGGGCTGAATACTTATCACCGGGGGCCGAATACTTATCACTGGGTGCTGAATACTTATCATCAGGGGCTGAATACTTATCACCAGGGGCTGAATACTTATCACCGGGGGCTGAATACTCATCACCGGGGGCTGAATACTTATCACCTGGGGCTGAATACTTATCACCGGGGGCTGAATACTTATCACTGGGGGCTAAATACTCATCACCAGGGGCTGAATACTTATCACCAGGGGCTGAATACTTATCACCAGGGGCTGAATACTTATCACCGGGGGCTGAGTACTTATTGCCGGGGGCTGAATACTTATTACCAGGGGCCGAATACTTATCACCAGGGGCTGAATACTTATCACCGGGGGCTGAATACTTATCACCGGGGGCTGAATACTTATCACCGGGGGCGGAATACTTATCACCAGGGGCTGAATACTTATCACCAGGGGCTGAATACTTATCACCAGGGGCTGAATACTTATCACCGGGGGCTGAATACTTATCACCGGGGGCCGAATACTTATCACTGGGTGCTGAATACTTATCATCAGGGGCTGAATACTTATCACCAGGGGCTGAATACTTATCACCGGGGGCTGAATACTCATCACCGGGGGCTGAATACTTATCACCTGGGGCTGAATACTTATCACCGGGGGCTGAATACTTATCACCAGGGGACGAATACTTATCACCGGGGGCTGAATACTCATCACCAGGGGCTGAATACTTATCACCGGGGGCGGAATACTTATCACCAGGGGCTGAATACTTATCACCAGGGGCTGAATACTTATCACCAGGGGCTGAATACTTATCACTGGGGGCTGAGTACTTATCGCCGGGGGCTGAGTACTTATTACCAGGGGCTGAGTACTTATCACCTGGGGCTGAATACTTATCACCAGGGGCTGAATACTTATCACCGGGGGCTGAATACTTATCACCGGGGGCTGAATACTTATCACCGGGGGCGGAATACTTATCACCAGGGGCTGAGTACTTATCACCTGGGGCTGAATACTTATCACCAGGGGCTGAATACTTATCACTGGGTGCTGAATACTTATCACCGGGGGCTGAATACTTATCACCGGGGGCGGAATACTTATCACCAGGGGCTGAATACTTATCACCAGGGGCTGAATACTTATCACCAGGGGCTGAATACTTATCACTGGGGGCTGAGTACTTATCGCCGGGGGCTGAATACTTATTACCAGGGGCTGAGTACTTATCACCTGGGGCTGAATACTTATCACCTGGGGCTGAATACTTATCACCAGGGGCTGAATACTTATCACCAGGGGCTGAATACTTATCACTGGGGGCTGAGTACTTATCGCCGGGGGCTGAATACTTATTACCAGGGGCTGAATACTCATCACCGGGGGCTGAATACTCATCACCGGGGGCTGAATACTTATCACCGGGGGCTGAATACTCATCACCGGGGGCTGAATACTTATCACCGGGGGCTGAATACTTATCACCGGGGGCCGAATACTTATCACCAGGGGCTGAATACTTATCACCGGGGGCCGAATACTTATCACTGGGTGCTGAATACTTATCATCAGGGGCTGAATACTTATCACCAGGGGCTGAATACTTATCACCGGGGGCTGAATACTCATCACCTGGGGCTGAATACTTATCACCGGGGGCTGAATACTTATCACCTGGGGCTGAATACTTATCACCGGGGGCTGAGTACTTATCGCCGGGGGCTGAATACTTATCACAGGGGGCTGAATACTCATCACCGGGGGCTGAATACTCATCACCAGGGGCTGAATACTTATCACCGGGGGCTGAATACTTATCACCGGGGGCTGGAAACTTATCACCAGGGGCTGAATACTTATCACCAGGGGCTGAATACTTATCACCGGGGGCTGAATACTTATCACCGGGGGCTGAATACTTATCACCAGGGGCTGAATACTTATCACCGGGGGCTGAATACTTATCACCGGGGGCTGAATACTCATCACCGGGGGGCAGAATACTTATCACCAGGGGCTGCATACTTATCACCAGGGGCTGAATACTTATCACCGGGGGCTGAATACTTATCACCGGGGGCTGAATACTTATCACCGGGGGCTGAATACTTATCACCAGGGGCTGAATACTTATCACCGGGGGCTGAATACTTATCACCAGGGGCTGAATACTTATCACCGGGGGCTGAATGCTCATCACCAGGGACTGAATACTTATCACCAGGAGCTGAATACTCATCACCGGGGGCTGAATACTTATCACCAGGGGCTGAATACTCATCACCAGGGGCTGAATACTTATCACCAGGGGCTGAATACTTATCACCAGGAGCTGAATACTTATCACCGGGGACTGAATACTTATCACCGGGGGCTGAATACTTATCACCAGGGGCTGAATACTTATCACCAGGGGCTGAATACTCATCACCAGGGGCTGAATACTCATCACCGGGGGCTGAATACTTATCACCAGGGGCTGAATACTTATCACCGGGGGCTGTATACTTATCACCAGGGGCTGAATACTTATCACCAGGGGCTGAATACTTATCACCAGGGGCTGAATACTAATCACCGGGGGCTGAATACTTATCACCGGGGGCTGAATACTTATCACCAGGAGCTGAATACTTATCCCCAGGGGCTGAATACTTATCACCAGGGGCTGAATACTTATCACCAGGGGCTGAATACTTATCAACGGGGACTGAATACTTATCACCGGGGGCTGAATACTTATCACCGGGGTCTGAATACTTATCACCGGGGGCTGAATACTTATCAACGGGGGCTGAATACTTATCACCAGGGGCTGAATACTTATCACCGGGGACTGAATACTTATCACCGGGGGCTGAATACTTATCACCGGGGGCTGAATACTTATCACCGGGGGCTGAATACTTATCAACGGGGGCTGAATACTTATCACCAGGGGCTGAATACTTATCACCAGGGGCTGAATACTTATCACCGGGGACTGAATACTTATCACCGGGGGCTGAATACTTATCACCGGGGGCTGAATACTTATCACCGGGGGCCGAATACTTATCACTGGGTGCTGAATACTTATCACCGGGGGCTGAATACTTATCACCAGGGGCTGAATACTTATCACCGGGTGCTGAATACTTATCACCGGGGGCTGAATACTTATCACCAGGGGCTGAATACTTATCACCGGGGGCTGAATACTTATCACCGGGGGCTGAATACTTATCACCGGGGGCTGAATACTTATCACCGGGGGCTGAATACTTATCACCGGGGGCTGAATACTTATCACCGGGGGCTGAATACTCATCACCGGGGGCTGAATACTTATCACCGGGGCTGAATACTTATCACCAGGGTATGAATACTTATCACCGGGGGCTGAATACTTATCACCGGGGGCTGAATACTTATCACCGGAGGCTGAATACTTATCACCGGGGGCCGAATACTTATCACCGGGGGCTGAATACTTATCACCAGGGACTGAATACTCATCACCGGGGGCTGAATACTTATCACCGGGGGCTGAATACTCATCACCGGGGGCTGAATACTTATCACCGGGGGCTGAATACTTATCACCGGGGGCTGAATACTTATCACCGGGGGCTGAATACTTATCACCGGGGGCTGAATACTCATAACCGGGGGCTGAATACTCATCACCGGGGGCTGAATACTTATCACTGGGGGCTGAATACTTATCACCGGGGGCTGAATACTTATCACCGGGGGCTGAATACTCATAACCGGGGGCTGAATACTCATCACCGGGGGCTGAATACTTATCACTGGGGGCTGAATACTTATCACCGGGGGCTGAATACTTATCACCGGGGGCTGAATACTTATCACCGGGGGCTGAATACTTATCACCAGGGGCTGAATACTTATCACCGGGGTCTAAATACTCATCACCGGGGGCTGAATACTTATCACCGGGGGCTGAATACTCATCACCAGGGGCTGAATACTTATCACCGGGGTCTAAATACTCATCACCGGGGGTTGAATACTTATCACCGGGGGCTGAATACTTATCACCGAGGGCTGAATACTTATCACCGAGGGCTGAATACTTTTGAGGAGTGAAGAATGAGGGGTGTGAATACTTTCCGTGCTTCCTGTGATTTCCTGGCTATATGTGAGGCTTGTGCTGAGCTGCCTCTCAGGTTCCTCCGGTGGTGTCAGCTCTTGGGTTACAGGCAGGTTAATAACTTGGGTCCCGCGACCATTTCTCACTTTATAGAGTAAATAAAAATGAAATTTCGGTTGCGGTGGGAGCGGGCGGAGATCCTCGCTGTGCGTTACCTCTGCTCATGGGGTCAACCCTTCATTATGTGAAGACACTTATCTAAAGGGGAACCCAGCGGATGTGTCAGTCTTCACTGTTGCACTTGGATTTCGTGCCCTCCCCGTCCTCTCCCCCTTTTCCAGCCTGCGCTGGATATAATCGCCTCCTCCCTCTGTAATAACCTAGAAACCTCTGCGTCACCTCCGTTTTTTGCTGATGTTGCATTTTTCATTAAAAATCCATTAATTCCGGGGAAAGTAATGACACATAGCGATGGTTCTGCCGCCGCAGCGAGGAAGCTGCTGCCACGGATGCACAGAATATTCCGTCACTGGCGCAGCGGGGGTGCGGGGAGGCTTTTTAAGATTCCGGCACCTGCACTTTCTCGCTCCCTACTTTCAGCTCGGATTTCTTATTTAATATCTCTGCTCTGTTAGGATCGCGATCCGTGTTTACGGAATTATCCGTGGCACCAATGTTAAACAGCTGCGAGCTGCGGCCTCCCTCTAGATCCAATTATCCGGATGTTTTCTGCTCTTCCTCACCTGCTCAGTGACCCCTGGTGTCAGGTAGTTCTCCGCTTGCGTCCTGCGGGGTACACGGACAGGCCAGGCCCCCTCTATGTTAAGCCTCTCCCTACGTACATCAGATTGCGGACATTTTTTATGTATGAGGGATTTTTTTTTCTATGTTCTTTACTTTGGGCAACTCCTGAATTATTCTTCGCTGTGTGCAAACTTATTCCTTAATCTTTTGGGGTATTTTTGAAGCACCAAAGCTCCGGACATGAGATAATTCTGCCTTCCTGGAGCCACCACCAGGGGGAGCTCACTGTATACAGATTTATGATGGAGGCTGGATAGGTCACACCTGCATCTAGCAGACATTTCTATGGATGTGGATGGGGTGTTGCTGCTTGTGCCTAATTTGTGGATCTTTAATTTGGCAGAGACTGATGGCCCCGCCCCTTTCCCCTTCCTCGCCTTCCATTTTCACAAAACATCTATTTTGTTTCTATATTGTGGATATTGTGATTGCCTTGATCGTGTACTGAATGACTCCCGTCTATCCTCTCGGCGCGGTGTCCGCCCTCTTCGCCTCCGCACTCGCCCGCCGTTCCCGGTGAGCTCATTACCTGAAGCGCCGATATAAATAAACAAAATGCCGAAGCCTCGGGATTAAAATAAATCTATATAGGTCAGGTAATGAGTGAGCGGAGCGGGTGCGCGGCCCACGGGGGGCGCCGTTATTAATGAGAAATAATAGAGGACATCATGTTTATTTATATGGCATTGCTGCAGGAACATGACACATTGTAACGAGACGACCTTTCATGACATTCTGTATGGTAACGCGTTCTTTCTATGGAAGCCGGCGGTTTCCCTCCCCCACATTGCGGTTTATTCGGTTGGGGTGGGGGGCTTATTTATACCGGATCAAATATTTACTGTTACAATTTCTTTGTTTGTTTCTTATTCTTGTTGTTATTTTGTATCCATTCTGATTCCAGAGCCCAAAAAAATTTGCACAATGTGGAGGCTCAGGTCAGTCACATCGCTTCCCCCTTATATTGTAGGTTTGCCAGTTTGTAGTCAGGGGGTCATGATATATAAGCTCCACCCACTTGGAACTGTGGGAGATGCAAACATGACAATGAGGCGTTAAAGTTCTTGGGTTCCTGATTAAATCCATACCCCTCCCCCTCCCTGTAATTTCCATGGTGTCTTCTTCAGGAGCCTTTCGGGACCCTCTGTCATTGGGACACAAAAACCTGCAAGATGTAGTGAGGTTCAAGGAATATGACGACAGAACATCTTCTTCCTAAGTGACTCTGTATATAAGACAATTGTCAATTGTTTCCCTTAATTTACAACCCCTCATCTAAATGTTCACTAGATTCTCTGTTGTCACCCACAAAGAGGAGAAACTAGTCAGAAGGAAGAAGTCAGAGGGGGAAGGTCGATGGAAAGAAAGGGTCAGAGGGAGAGATCCGCGAAGAAGAGGTCATAGGGGAAAGAAGTCATGAAAGGAAGGGGTCCGAGGAGGGAGAGGTCAAGGTAAGAAGAGGTCAGGGAATGAAAAGGTGTCATAGGAGGGAGAAGTTCAGGGGAGGAAGAGGTCAGAGGAGGGAGAAGTTCAGAGGAGGAAGGGGTCAGAGGAGGAATAAGTTCAGGGGAGGAAGAGGTCAGAGGAGGGAGAAGTTCAGAGGAGGAAGGGGTCAGAGGAGGAATAAGTTAAGGGGAAGAAGAGGTCAGAGGAGGGAGGATTTCAGGGGAGGAAGGGGTCAGAGGAGGAATAAGTTAAGGGGAAGAAGGGGTCAGAGGAGGGAGAAGTTAAGCAGTGGAAGAGGTCAGAGGAGGGAGAAGTTAAGGGGAGGAAGGGGTCAGAGGGAGAAGAAGTTAAGGGGGTGAAGGGGTCAGAGGAAGGAGAGGTCGGAGAGGAGGAGGTCAGGGAAGGAATAAGTTATAGGAGGATGAAGTCAAAGGGATTAATGGGGAGCAAGGGGTGAGGGAAGGAAGAAGTAATAGGGGAAGAAGTTCAGGGAAGGAAGGGATCAGGTAGGAAGAACTCCAGGACAGGGATGACTGCAGGTTTTCTGCTGATTTCTGGATAAAGCACTTTGTGTTTTCCTCTTTAATCGCTTACTATGTAGAAATGCTCCTGACTGATCTCCATGCTTGGTGCACACATCTACTTAACACCACAGAAGAGGAGAGTGACTGAGGACCTCATTTATTTCCTGCGCCCTATGTACATCACAGAGCCGCCGGGTTTTGCATCAGTGCATCTTGATGATGTGTCAGACGCAGACAATCCATACTCATTACATATCCAGGCAGAGAACAGCCGCTCTACAGCCAGGGAGCCGGGCAGCGACTACTACCCCTACTACTACTATAGGGGTAACTACTCCACTCTACCCCATAGCTGGTGGAGGTAGTGGAAGAGAAAGGGGAGAGAATAGGGTTATGGAGAGATGAGATAGAGGAGGAGGTAGGAGTGTATGTGGAGGAGGCGGTGGGAGAGTATGTGAACAAGGAGCTGGGAGAGTATGTGGAGGAGGAGGTGGGAGAGTATTTGGAGGAGGAGGTGGGAGAGTTTGTGGACAAAGAGCTGGGAGAGGAGCTGGGAGAGTATGTGGAGGAGGAGGTGGGAGAGGAGTAGGAGGTGGGAGAGGAGGTGGAGGTGAAGGAGCAAGAGGGAGAGAAAAGGGAAGGGAAGAGGAAGATGAGGGGGTGGAGGAAGATTGATAAGGGGTGGAGGATAAAGAAAGTACAGAAAGAAGAGGGAAAGGAAGAGAGAGGAAGTGCAGGAGAAGTGTAAAGGAGTTGCTAGTTAAAATCCTTGAAGAAATTTTCCCGAAATTGAAGGAAACTGCTAGGATTGAGCCCACAAGAAAAACAAGCGACCTATAACCAAACATCAGTCAGAGCGAGTATTGGGCTTGTTCCTTGGTGTCTTGCAGAAAGGGTTGATCCCAGCTGTAAAGAGCCCAGGTGCACAAAGAGGGTGGAAGGTTCCTGCAGAACAGTAACTACAATAAAGAAGTAGAGACGACTGCACCAGGGAGACGTTGACGTCATCCTCCCAAATACACAAACCAGAGTCCAGCCATGAGCAGGAGCAAATTGTTATCAGCGGCAGAAACAAATCCTGAGACACCAGAGATCTGTGAGAATGTACAAAGAGGCAACAGAGTCAGAGAAGATCCTGCAACGACAGGTCCCGAGCCGGGAAACGGGGGTGGACGCAGAATCGGAGAACGAAGAGTTAACAGGTAGACATGGAAACATTAATGGAGGGAGGCAGAAGGTAAAGGGAGAGGAAGAGGGATGATATCCATGGAGCTGATCCCGGCCCTTTCCAGCAGCTGCTTGACACCAGGACTACAAACATCTCACTACAAACCTGGAAGGGCCCCTCACTCCAGGAGCCCCATAGCCACCACAGCGACCTCCTCTACATGATCTATTGAGACCCTCCAGGCTACATTACAACCCAAGAGATCACAATTTCCACAATTTTTATGTGTGGAAACTATGGAAACCAACAACAGTTTTAAAAGAAATAAAGAAGTTTCGAGCAAAGTCACGGACAAACCGTCTCCTCCTCACCTCCTATATACATAATATCCCGATAAGCGCGAGGCGCGAGGCCGCCTGAATAGATTCCCGTATTCTTCATCACAATGTTTCCAATCATTTCCTATATAAAGAGAGCGGATTATGCTCCCCCTCCCCCGCCCTAGCCCCTACTTGCGCCAGACACTGTAAATACATTCCACTTTATCGCTGAATTAAACGCGCTATTGTGGGATACGGGGGCTGGGAGATTAGCCCGACGCCCCATCCTATCAGGTCCTTCCACCGGCGCGGAGGAAAAACTTGCCGACTTGCAATCCGCCGCGACTTTGGAATAATATATACAGAAAAAAAAAACAATATCACATTCACACGATTGACAAAGTTCACGTTAAACATTCTCCTTTTGTGTTCCGGCGTTTTGTACGGAATGTTTTATCGCTTACGCCGCGGCCGGTTACACGGAGCATTATTTCCTGAAAGTTCAGGCAATCGGCATTGCCCCCGGTCTGTGGCCGCTCCCCGGATGCCTCTTACTGGAGCGTTTATGTAATGAGCGCAGGGTCGGAGCCGCCCGACGCTTGTTTATGCCGTAGACTGAACTTCCTAGATTTTTCCGTAGGGAGCCGTGACAATAGGAAGACTCCCGCTGATGGAGGTGGTACGAGCCGGCATTGTCAGAGCCAGGATTTATAGTCAGACGAGGCCGAATGTAGAATTCTTGGCCGTACCTGCTGCCGTGACCGCGGGCGCACTGATTATATCTTACACAGCATGTTCAGCGCCGAGTCTCAGAGCAACAGAACTCAGCATTTACCAAGCAGAACACAACGACCCTGATATACCGGATATATAAGAGAGGGCGATGACAGCTCCGCCGCTCCCAGCCCTGCTCATTACACCCCATCATCAAATCCAGGCAGATCTAGTACAGAACCGGGAGGGAGAGGCCCGATGTGCATGAAATATAGAGACAAGCGGCCGCAACCGGGACCAGAAGCCGGAGGGGTCCCCGGGCCCCTCTATACATAAGACGCCACCAAATGATGCATCTTATAGGTTGGGGCTCTCAGTTTGTCTCCAATTTATGACTCCAATTTTATTTCATTATCTGAAAAAATGGACAATTGTAGGATATAGTGGGAAGTCCGTAGCCTGCTTAAGGGGGGTAATAGGAATGCACTGTCAATACAGTATTGAGGGGTCTCCTGTAACAGGACCCCACTTATCACGTGCCCTACTAGGGTCTTCTCCTGTGGCAGCCATAAAGAACTAGATGTGACTGCTACTTCTGCACCCGCTTTATCAAACAAGGGCGGCATAGAAAACCCCAAACTAAGCACCAGTCACTATGGTGCTTTATACTATGTAGGGGTCACTATGGTGCATTATATTATGGAGGGGTCACTATGGTGCATTATACTATGTAGGGGTCACTATGGTGTATTATACTATGTAGGGGTCACTATGGTGCAGTATATTATGTAGGGGTCACTATGGTGCATTATACTATGTAGGGGTCACTATGGTGCATTATACTATGTAGGGGGTCACTATGGTGCATTATACTATGTAGGGGTCACTATGGTGTATTATACTATGAAGGGGTCACTATGTTGCATTATATTATGTAGGGGTCACTATGGTGCATTATACTATGTAGGGGTCACTATGGTGCATTATACTATGTAGGGGTCACTGTGGTGCATTATACTATGTAGGGGTCACTATGGTGCATTATACTATGTAGGGGTCACTATGGTGCATTATACTATGTAGGGGTCACTATGGTGCATTATACTATGTAGGGGTCACTATGGTGCATTATACTATGTAGGGGTCACTATGGTGCATTATACTATGTAGGGGTCACTATGGTGCATTATACTATGTAGGGGTCACTATGGTGCATTATACTATGTAGGGGTCACTATGGTGTTTTATACTATGTAGGGGTCACTATGGTGCATTATACTATGTAGGGGTCACTATGGTGCATTATACTATGTAGGGGTCACTATGGTGCATTATACTATGTAGGGGTCACTATGGTGCATTATACTATGTAGGGGTCACTATGGTGCATTATACTATGTAGGGGTCAACATGGTGCATTATACTGTGTAGGGGTCACTATGGTGCATTATACTATATAGGGCTCACTATGGTGCATAATACTATGTAGGGGTCACTGTGGTGCATAATACTATGTAGGGGTCAACATGGTGCATTATACTATGGAGGGGTCACTATGGTGCATTATACTATGTAGGGGTCACTATGGTGCATTATACTATGTAGGGGTCAACATGGTGCATTATACTATGGAGGGGTCACTATGGTGCATTATACTATGTAGGGGTCACTATGGTGCATTATACTATGTAGGGGTCACTGTGGTGCATAATACTATGTAGGGGCCACTATGGTGCATTATACTATGTAGGGGTCAATATGGTGCATTATACTATGTAGGGGTCACTATGGTGCATTATACTATGTAGGGGGTCACTATGGTGCATTATACTATGTAGGGGTCACTATGGTGCATTATACTATGTAGGGGTCACTATGGTGTTTTATACTATGTAGGGGTCACTATGGTGCATTATACTATGTAGGGGTCACTATGGTGCATTATACTATGTAGGGGTCACTATGGTGCATTATACTATATAGGGGTCACTATGGTGCATTATACTATGTAGGGGTCACTGTGGTGCATCATACTATGTAGGGGTCACTATGGTGCATTATACTATGTAGGGGTCACTATGGTGCATTATACTATGAAGGGGTCACTATGGTGCATTATACTATGTAGGGGTCACTATGGTGCATTATACTATGTAGGGGTCACTATGGTGCATTATACTATGTAGGGGTCACTATGGTGCATTATACTATGTAGGGGTCACTATGGTGCATTATACTATGTAGGGGGTCACTATGGTGCATTATACTATGTAGGGGTCACTATGGTGCATTATACTATGTAGGGGGTCACTATGGTGCATTATACTATGTAGGGGTCACTATGGTGCATTATACTATGTAGGGGTCACTATGGTGCATTATACTATGTAGGGGTCACTATGGTGCATTATACTATGTAGGGGGTCACTATGGTGCATTATACTATGTAGGGGTCACTATGGTGCATTATACTATGTAGGGGTCACTATGGTGCATTATACTATGTAGGGGTCACTATGGTGCATTATACTATGTAGGGGTCACTATGGTGCATTATACTATGTAGGGGGTCACTATGGTGCATTATACTATGTAGGGGTCACTATGGTGCATTATAATATGTAGGGGGTCACTATGGTGCATTATACTATGTAGGGGTCACTATGCTGTGACTATCATCGTCTCTCTTAAAGGAGCCTGGTTAAAGCTAGACATGCCCTTTAAGAGCCGTCTGTTATCATTATACGATGACTTGTATTAGGGGTTTAGCCTGGATTTCCCGTGTCTCTACAAGCTTGGTCTTTCCTCTTTCATTGGGGGATCATTCAGCCCCCGATTTGCTGCACGGATCCCGCCATGATCCAGAACGCGTCTATCTTCACAGCGCGGGAAGTTAATAAAAGCCAACGACCGAATCTCAAAGGGAACGCGCGTCCTAATCTGTGCCGCATTCAACTTACATCAACACCAAATAGAAATATTAATGGGGGGGTGAGGGTTTGTCTCTTTTTTTTTTTTCTTCCTTTTTTTATATTTGCTCCAAATCTTAAAAAATCCAACGTTCTAAAATGTCAAAGAAACATGTGGAGATCACAAGCGCACGAAGCGATCGCTACATTACAGGACGGAGGATTTCACATCCTGCACCAGAGTCTCGTCACTGATTCCCATCTAAGTCGAAGGAGAAAAACCTTGAGACTCCGAGGAGCAGAGATCGACGCGATCAATGGCAGAAGTGGCCGCAGCAGCAAAGAAGACGTCTACAAGTCAATGGGAAACAAAGAAACCGATAGAAAAGTAACAAAAACCATAGTCAGGGGGAAGAGGGACTTAAAGTCGTCTTTTAAGTTTGTACCGTAATAGTGCGGATGGGTCCAAATCACCTGCTCATACTCAGACAAACATTTATTTAATCAGATATACGCACACTCATACCCAAACCCATACACACTCTGAAACATGCAGTCATACATGTGATATATGGGTTTGTATTCCAGGATTGTACTAGGGATGTGTCCTCACACTGCTGTGCTCTGTGTAGGATAGCCACACGGTCTAGTAGCCACATGCTCTGGTAGCCACACGGTCTAGTAGCCACATGCTCTGGTAGCCACATGGTCTAGTAGCCACGCGGTCTGGTAGCCACACGGTCTGGTAGCCACATGGTCTGGTAGCCACATGCTCCTGTAGCCACACGGTCTGGTAGCCACACAGTCTGGTAGCCACATGGTCTGGTAGCCACACGGTCTAGTAGCCACACGGTCTGGTAGCCACATGCTCCTGTAGCCACACGGTCTGGTAGCCACATGCTCCTGTAGCCACACGGGCTGGTAGCCACATGGTCTAGTAGCCACAGGGTCTGGTAGCCACATGCTCCTGTAGCCACACGGTCTGGTAGCCACACGGTCTAGTAGCCACATGGTTTGGTAGCCACACGGTCTAGTAGCCACATGGTTTGGTAGCCACACGGTCTAGTAGCCACATGGTCTGGTAGCCACATGGTCTAGTAGCCATGCGGTCTAGTAGCCATTCTGGTAGCCACATGCTCTGGTAGTCACATGCTCTGTCTTGGCCCGGATAATGGACCTATAGGCCGTATCTCCATGTATTACCCTGACACTGGCAGAAAGAGTTAATCTCCCTATTCCCTATGTAGCGGCATACTAATGTCCCATCTCTGCCCCCTGTGATATATCGCCCTCAGTGATGCCCTCCAGCTTCTGCAGGAAGTGATGGATCAACAGACGAGATCTCGGCACAGATGTCCGTGTGATGCATCGCTCTATTGTATCAGATGTAGAGGATCCAAGTCTCCTGCACATGATACAAGCGGATGCTCGGAATATTCATGGCGGCTCCCAGCAGGCGGAGGCAGGACGAGGGGCCCGGGTGATGGACCCTCACATGGGGGCAAATGTCATGGAGGCCATTACTGGGATTGTGTCACATTTTTATTGTCGTAGAAATGAAAAAAAGTGTCTTTTCCACTAATGACACAAATGTCTGAAGGAAGTGACCCCCCCTCCCCCCCCCCAGCGGTCACCAGAAGGTAAGTCCCAGGAGCAACAGGAATGTACTGACCCAGTAGATCCTGACGGTAGATTCCCCAAATCTAGTTATTCCCTATTCACCTTTTATTATTTTCTAAAATCTGACCGATATGTTCTTATACTTTATTTCATTGTTATGCAAATTACCTGCAGAGACTACTGAGGCGCAGAGTACCAGCGAGTACACAGGAGGCATGGAGACGTGGGGGGCGCTAGGGCAATATACATATATAGAAGATAGATACAAGATAGATAGATAGATAGATAGATAGATAGGAGATAGATAGATAGATAGATAGATAGATAGGAGAGAGATAGATAGATAGATAGATAGATAGATAGATAGATAGATAGATAGATAGGAGAGAGATAGATAGGAGATAGATAGATAGATAGATAGATAGATAGATAGATAGGAGATAGATAGATAGGAGATAGATAGATAGAGAGATAGATAGATAGATAGGAGATAGATAGGAGATAGATAGATAGGATAGATAGATAGATAGATAGATAGATAGGAGATAGATAGGAGATAGATAGATAGATAGGAGATAGATAGATAGGAGATAGATATATAGATAGATAGATAGATAGATAGGAGATAGATAGATAGATAGATAGATAGGAGATAGATAGGAGATAGATAGATAGATAGATAGATAGATAGATAGATAGGAGATAGATAGGAGAGAGAGAGATAGATAGATAGATAGATAGATAGATAGATAGATAGATAGATAGGAGATAGATAGGTAGATAGATATGAGATAGATAGAGAGATAGATGATAGATAGATAGATAGATAGATAGATAGATAGATAGATAGGAGATAGATAGATAGATAGATAGATAGATAGGAGATAGATATATAGATAGATAGAAAGGAGATAGATAGATAGATAGATAGATAGGAGATAGATAGATAGATAGATAGATAGATAGATAGATAGATAGGAGATAGATAGATAGATAGATAGATAGGTAGATAGATAGGAGATAGATAGATAGATAGATAGATAGGAGATAGATAGATAGATAGATAGATAGATAGATAGATAGATAGATCTCGGCACAGATGTCCGTGTGATGCATCGCTCTATTGTATCAGATGTAGAGGATCCAAGTCTCCTGCACATGATACAAGCGGATGCTCGGAATATTCATGGCGGCTCCCAGCAGGCGGAGGCAGGACGAGGGGCCCGGGTGATGGACCCTCACATGGGGGCAAATGTCATGGAGGCCATTACTGGGATTGTGTCACATTTTTATTGTCGTAGAAATGAAAAAAAGTGTCTTTTCCACTAATGACACAAATGTCTGAAGGAAGTGACCCCCCCTCCCCCCCCCCAGCGGTCACCAGAAGGTAAGTCCCAGGAGCAACAGGAATGTACTGACCCAGTAGATCCTGACGGTAGATTCCCCAAATCTAGTTATTCCCTATTCACCTTTTATTATTTTCTAAAATCTGACCGATATGTTCTTATACTTTATTTCATTGTTATGCAAATTACCTGCAGAGACTACTGAGGCGCAGAGTACCAGCGAGTACACAGGAGGCATGGAGACGTGGGGGGCGCTAGGGCAATATACATATATAGAAGATAGATACAAGATAGATAGATAGATAGATAGATAGATAGATAGATAGGAGATAGATAGATAGATAGATAGATAGGAGAGAGATAGATAGATAGATAGATAGATAGATAGATAGATAGATAGATAGGAGAGAGATAGATAGGAGATAGATAGATAGATAGATAGATAGATAGATAGATAGATAGGAGATAGATAGATAGGAGATAGATAGATAGAGAGATAGATAGATAGATAGGAGATAGATAGGAGATAGATAGATAGATAGATAGATAGATAGATAGATAGATAGATAGATAGATAGATAGGAGATAGATAGGAGATAGATAGATAGATAGGAGATAGATAGATAGGAGATAGATATATAGATAGATAGATAGATAGATAGATAGATAGGAGATAGATAGATAGATAGATAGATAGGAGATAGATAGGAGATAGATAGATAGATAGATAGATAGATAGATAGGAGATAGATAGGAGAGAGAGAGATAGATAGATAGATAGATAGATAGATAGATAGATAGATAGGAGATAGATAGGTAGATAGATATGAGATAGATAGAGAGATAGATGATAGATAGATAGATAGATAGATAGATAGATAGATAGGAGATAGATAGATAGATAGATAGATAGATAGATAGATAGATAGGAGATAGATATATAGATAGATAGAAAGGAGATAGATAGATAGATAGATAGATAGGAGATAGATAGATAGATAGATAGATAGATAGATAGATAGATAGATAGATAGGAGATAGATAGATAGATAGATAGATAGGTAGATAGATAGGAGATAGATAGATAGATAGATAGATAGATAGGAGATAGATAGATAGATAGATAGATAGATAGATAGATAGATAGGAGATAGATAGGAGATAGATAGATAGATAGATAGATAGATAGATAGGAGATAGATAGATAGATAGAAATATAGATAGATAGATAGGAGATAGATAGATAGTAGATAGATAGATAGGAGATAGATAAATAGTTTGGGATATTTATCTCTCCTATTATCACAGTTTATCTTTGCTGATGATATATGAACATGTGGCGATGCTTCTTGCCATACACTGAGGTTTGCAGTCAGTCGGCTGGATGAGGCTTCCGGGAACATTTCGCTGTCTATAATGCGTCGTATCTAGGTCAGTGGCGCTGACTTATCTCCATAATGTACAGACGGCAGCGCTGGATTCTCTATGTAAGAGACACAGCGGAGCGGAGCCCGTCCTCCTCCATTACAGGTATCCTGCGCCGTGTGGAGGTCACAGGAGAGGTGAATGGCCTCAGCATAATTTGCATATGTAAATAAGCGCATACATTTACATTACAGATGTAGCCAAGTTTATCTTCACACTAACTATAACAAAAGCTACTCAAAGGGTCAAACATCGAGCTCTGAATGTTCTCTTCTTCTTATGTCTCTGTCCCTTTAATAATCCAGGCTCCTCCCTGTCCCTCTCATCTTGTACTCCCCATGTCCCATGCCTCTTCTCAGCGTGTCATGTGACCAGGTTAATTTAATCTAAGATAAATTACACAGTAATATTGGCAACATATACCCCATGTATGTATCTGATCACATGAAATCACAGCAGCCTCCATGGAGTCTGCAGTGTGTTCATGCGATCAGATACACAAGGTAAATGTTGTAGATATTACTGGGTAGAGGACCTAAGATGACATCACCCTGGTCACATGACATGAAATGCTTGTGGCAGAGCTCCCTCTCCATGTTCCATACAGCAGCATGTCTTGGCAGTGAGACTTGTCAATCAGGAACAAGGAGGCGGGGCAGTGCAAGGAAAATTTCACATGATTGGACTCACGTCAGGTGATTTGGATGGAATTTTTACAAACTGATTTTTTTTAACATTGCAGCCGTGGAAAGGAAACATTTAGGGATAAGGGCAACACTTTTGTAATCATAGTTTTAAATGAGGTCTTTATTTTGGGTGGGTTCATCTACCATCAAAACAGCCTGTGAAGCCACAGCACGGAGGGGCTCTGGTAATGACGCCCAGAGCTCTTCTTGACTCATTAGCATATTTTTAAACATTGATTTTTTTGGAAGAAAGGGCAACAAGTATAAGAAGATTCCCACAGTCCCGGTGCCTGGATCTATGAGTTGTGTCCCTGGTTATCAGGACGGATTTTGATTCCTTTAAACTTCTACATTTTTGATTACTACAACGTCTCCATGACAACTGCTAATACAATGATATCGATACACTAAACCCTCTGTTACTACAACTCATTTCCATTTCCCCTCTGACTCCTCCGCCCTGGGCGCATGTCACAGTTTCATCAATAAATATTCTTTGAAATTGAAAACTTATTGTAACATTGTGCAATCCGATTCCGCGGAGTCTCCCCTGTTATCTGCCGGGTCCATTTCCCCTGGCACAGAACCACCACATAAATCCCTTACACTTTCATGTGCAAATCTGTTCTCCACGTCGCGGCTCCGCACCGATCGCTCCAGCGAGACGCGAGGCCAATTGTATCGAGCGACATTTCTCTGTCTTGGCAAAAGCAAAAAAAAAAACCTGCGTGGAGATCATGGATTTTCTTTCGTCTCGTGTTACTTTTTTGTGCCGGGGCTGATGGACTTGTGAGCAGTAAATTGCATTCAATTAAAACCTCGCTTGATGCTACATGAGGATAACTAACAACAGGCAATTACGCCATTTAACAGCTGCTAAGTGTTGCTAATTGGATGCTACAGAAAGGCGCAGCGAGAGGAGATTGTCAACTCAAATGAGCAAACGCCGGCACATAAACAATAACAAACAGAGCGCCGTGCCATAGGGGGGGACGCAGACCACCCTCTGCGCCGACTGGCACCCGCTAATGGCAGAGAGAAGGGCGGCCCCTAATATAGAGAGACGCAGACAACAGCCAAGAGGGGAGAGAAGCAACTACTACTCCTGATATCCAAAGGGAAGCAAAGTAGAGAAGAAACAATGTATGACAGTAATATAATAACCTGGGGTGAATGCGGATCACATAATACAGGATAACGTCCATTTTAACCATAAGCTATAGGAAGCACCCGGGAAGCAGGGGCCCCGATCAACCTCAACTCCATCTATATCCTCAGGTCTGTCTGTGTGTACGGGTCTACTTGTATCCTGTATATACAGTACTACTACTCCTATCCTGCATATATGGCAGAGCACAGTACTACTACTCCTATCCTATATATATATTGGCACAGCACAGTACTACTACTCCTATCCTGTATATATGAGCACAGCACAGTACTACTACTCCTATCCTGTATATATGAGCACTGCACAGTACTACTACTCCTATCCTGTATATATGGACACAGCACAGTACTACTACTCCTATCCTGTATATATGGGCATCGCACAGTAATACTACTCCTAGCCTGTATATATGGGCACAGCACAGTACTACTACTCCTATCCTGTATATATGGGCACAGCACAGTACTACTACTCCTATCCTGTATATATGGGCACAGTACTACTACTCCTATACTGTATATATGGGCACAGCACAGTACAACTCCTCCTATCCTGTATATACGAGCACAGCACAGTACTACTACTCCTATCCTGTATATATGGGCACAGCACAGTACTACTACTCCTATCCTGTATATATGGGCACAGCACAGTACTACTACTCCTATCCTGTATATATGGGCACAGCACAGTACTACTACTCCTATGATGTATATACGGGCACAGCACAGTACTACTACTCCTATCCTGTATATATGGAGAAAGCACAGTACTACTACTCCTATCCTGTATATATCAGGACCACCATAGGTCTTCAGCCTCTATCTATCTTACATTTATTTATTGTTTATCATCAGGAAGTTTCACAATTTGTTACATTTTTGTTACAATGGGGCAGATGTGTCTCCCCTCGTGTTGCACTGGTTTTCCTGCCTTGCACTGCACCTTCTGGCTGATGTTGGCGCGTGATTTATCCCTGATTTGTGCCTAAAAAGTTGCCAAAAAATGCACCAATTCTCCCCAGCCCCACCAGGCACAGAGAACTGTTTTAAATGGGTTTCACAAAAATTGTTCAAAACCTTGTGCAAGAAAAGAGCAGAATTTATCTAAAGGAAAATAGGCTCAGGCATAAATCAACCTGCAAAACTGCTCAAAATAATAATAATAATTAAAAAAACGCAGCCGCAAATACTCAGGTGCAACGGCCCAAATGTTTTCAGCTATTTTACAATTTTATATTTTTTTCCAGAGACCAGAAGAAAAATAGAAAAGAACAATTTATTATTTCACTTTTCATTTTTCTTCTATTTTTTTTTTTTCAATAGAAATTACATAAAGTGTAAAAATAAAGCAGAGAATCAGCTTAATACGAGCCTCCTGCGACTTTACTCGTCTGCGCGGGGTTCCCATTAGCGTTGGGCTCTTTACATTACATACGTGACTTTGTGTTGCGCAGCCCTTTATAATTTGCGGTCCCGGTGTAGAGTACAGTATTACGTGGGCCTTTTATGTTGTCTGGGGCGGCCTGCCGGGCCGTGAGCGCCGCTCCCTATGGGACTTGTGTTCTTTGCCTCCATTGTACGAGGATCTGAGGGTCTGGCCTGTAATTTCCTGATGGGTATTTGATAAAAGGGCAAAGATGTGAGAGTGGGGGCTGCTGGGAATCCTTGGCATGGGGGGAAATTTTTGCATCTTGTATTTAACCAATTGACTGTTTTAGAGGATGGAGAGAAATTATGGATAATATTATAGCGAACGCGCAGAATCAGCCCCCAACTTATTGTTAGACTGTAAGGGGTCAGATCTCAAAACTCTAGAGCAGTGATGGCGAACCTTTTAGAGACTGAGTGCCCAAACTTCAACAAAGACCCGCCTATTTATCACAAAGTGCCAACACAGAAATGTAATTAGTGATTTATACTCCCTTCTCTGTCACAGTTTTCATTGATACCAGCCCCTGAGGCACCAATAAAGCAGAAAATAGTCCCAGGTACAGCTGTCACTTTAAAATACCTCTGTGCACAGCAAGTCCTGGACTGTCTGGGACTGCAGGAAGATACCGGGAGTCATCTCTGGTGATGGCCTGAGTGCCCACAGAAAGGGCTCTGAGTGCCACCTCTGGCACCAGTGCCATAGGTTAGCCATCACTGCTCTAGAGAATGAAAGATATTGTTTCCTTATTGCTGGGGTATTAGGGATATGTAGAGATCTATAAATTGATAATACAAATCAGTTAAACAGTACTACTACTCCTATCCTATACTGTATATATGAGCACAGCACAGTACTACTACTCCTATCCTGTATATATGAGCACAGCACAGTACTACTACTCCTATCCTGTATATATGGACACAGCACAGTACTACTACTCCTATCCTGTATATATGAGCACAACACAGTACTACTACTCCTATCCTGTATATATGGGCACAGCACATTACTACTACTCCTATCCTGTGTATATGAGCACAGATCAGTACTACTACTCCTATCCTGTATATATGGGCACAGCACAGTACTACTACTCCTATCCTATATATATATTGGCACAGCACAGTACTACTACTCCTATCCTGTATATATGGGCACAGCACAGTACTAATACTCCTATCCTGTGTACATGAGCACAGATCAGTACTACTACTCCTATCCTGTATATATGGGCACAGCTCAGTACTACTACTCCTATCCTGTGTATATGAGCACAGATCAGTACTACTACTCCTATCCTGTATATATGAGCACAGCACAGACTACTACTCCTATCCTGTATATATATAAACAGCACAGTACTACTACTCCTATCCTGTATATATGGGCACAGTACTACTACTCCTATCCTGTATATATAAGCACAGCACAGTACTACTACTCCTATCCTGTATATATGGGCACAGCACACTACTACTACTCCTATCCTGTATATACAGGAACAGCACAGTATTACTACTCCTATCCTGTATATATGGGCACAGCACAGTACTACTACTCCTATCCTGTATATACAGGCACAGCACAGTACTACTACTCCTATCCTGTATATATGAGCACAGCACAGTACTACTACTCCTATCCTGTATATACAGGTACAGCACAGTACTACTACTCCTATCCTGTATATATGGGCACAGCACGGTACTACTGCTCTTATCCTGTATATATGGGCACAGAACAGCACTACTACTCCTATCCTGTATATATGGGCACAGCACGGTACTACTACCCCTATCCTGTTTTTATGAGCACAGCACGGTACTACTACTCCTATTCTGTATATATGGGCATAGCACAGTACTACTCCTATCCTGTATATATGGGCATAGCACAGTACTACTACTCCTATTCTGCATATATAGGCACAGCACAGTACTACTACTCCTATCCTGTATATATATGGGTACAACACAGTACTACTACTCCTATCCTGTATATATATGGACACAGCACAGTACTACACCTCCAATCCTGTATATATAGGCACCGCACAGTACTACTACTCCTATCCTGTATATATATGGGTACAACACAGTACTACTACTCCTATCCTGTATATATAGGCACCGCACAGTACTACTACTCCTATCCTGTATATATATATGGGTACAACACAGTACTACTACTCCTATCCTGTATATATGGGCACAGCACAGTACTACTACTCCTATCCTGTATATATGGACACAGCACAGTACTACTACTCCTATCCTGTATGTATGGGCACAGCACAGTACTACTACTCCTATCCTGTATATATAAGCACAGCACAGTACTACTACTCCTATCCTGTATATATGAGCACAGCACAGTACTACTACTCCTATCCTGTATATATAGGCACCGCACAGTACTACTACTCCTATCCTGTATATATATGGGTACAACACAGTACTACTACTCCTATCCTGTATATATAGGCACCGCACAGTACTACTACTCCTATCCTGTATATATATATGGGTACAACACAGTACTACTACTCCTATCCTGTATATATGGGCACAGCACAGTACTACTACTCCTATCCTGTATATATGGACACAGCACAGTACTACTACTCCTATCCTGTATGTATGGGCACAGCACAGTACTACTACTCCTATCCTGTATATATAAGCACAGCACAGTACTACTACTCCTATCCTGTATATATGAGCACAGCACAGTACTACTACTCCTATCCTGTATATATGGGCACAGCACGGTAATACTACTCCTATCCTGTATAATTGGGAACAGCACAGTACTGCTACTCCTATCCTGTATATATGGGCACAGCACAGTACTACTACCCCTATCCTGTAAAAATGGACACAGCACAGTACTACTACTCCTATCCTGTATATATTGGCACCGCACAGTACTACTACTCCTATCCTGTATATATGGGTATAGCACAGTACTACTACTCCTATCCTTTATATATGGGCACAGCACAGTACTACTACTCCTATCCTTTATATATAAGCACAGCACAGTACTACTACTCCTATCCTGTATATATGGGTATAGCACAGTACTACTACTCCTATCCTTTATATATAAGCACAGCACAGTACTACTAATCCTATCCTGTATATATGAGCACAGCACAGTACTACTACTCCTATCCTGTATATATGGGCACAGTACTACTACTCCTATCCTGTATATATAGGCACAGCTCAGTACTACTACTCCTATCCTGTATATATGAGTACAGCACAGTACTACTACTCCTATCCTGTATATATGGGCACAGCACAGTACTACTACTCCTATCCTGTGTATATGGGTACAGCACAGTACTACTACTCCTATCCTGTATATATGGGCACAGTACAGTACTACTACTCCTATCCTGTATATATTGGCACAGCACAGTACTACTACTCCTATCCTGTATATATGGGTATAGCACAGTACTACTACTCCTATCCTGTATATATTGGCACAGCACAGTACTACTACTCCTATCCTGTATATATTGGAACAGCACAGTACTACTACTCCTATCCTGTATATATGGGTATAGCACAGTACTACTACTCCTATCCTGTATATATGGGTATAGCATAGTACTAGTACTCCTATCCTTTATATATAAGCACAGCACAGTACTACTACTCCTATCCTTTATATATAAGCATGCCACCATAGGTCTTCAACCTTTATCTTTCAATGGGGGTAAAGCTTTGGGGCTGGCAGAGACTTTGGGGTCTCATAAGATGTCTTGGCCCCATATGAGCCCTAGATATAGTTATGGATGATATCAATTCTGCGTTAGGGACAAGCAGCCGTAAGCTCAAGTTCCACAATATTAAGAAACTTCAACATGAAGGTATCCAGAAGGACGGAGAGTTAAACATACGGGTCTCTGTGCAAGAACACTGATTGGATCCCCTACCACCAACTTACCTACATCTCTACCCTACCTACCTGTATCTCTGACATGGCCTTTTATAAGCTTCACATTTGGATTTGATTTTTGCACAGATGGATCGGAGAAAAAAACCCAGAAACAAATCTGGGACAAAACACTTCAAACCTTCACATGTACAAAACAACAAAAAAATTAAAACAAAAAATACCGGAGAGCAGGCCGGAAACATAAGCGATGATCAACTAAACTACAACACAAGGAGAAACAGCCAGAGCGGAAAAACTAAAAAAATGATCAATGTATCTGCCTGTAACATCACTAAGCAGCAACTAAATCCACTAAGCAAAGGAAGGAATTATGGACCCACAACCAGATACAATGGGGGGATCATTTAATAAGGGCCCGATTTGCGTTTTCCCAACGTGTTACCCGAATATTTCCGATTTGCGCCGATTTCCCCTGAATTCCCCCGGGACTTTGGCGCACACGATCGGATTGTGGCATGCACGTGACGGAAATCGGGGAAAAACCGCCGCATTTAAAATAAAAAAATATGTCGCGGAGCTTGCACATACCTTCACTCAGCCCGGCTCGGTGAACTCCAGCACGTTCCGATGCTTTTCACTGCAGCAGGAGGAACTACCTTAATGAATCCCGTCCGGACCCGAATCCAGCGCAGAGAACGCGCCGCTGGATCGCGAATGGACCGGGTAAGTAAATCTGCCCCACTGTATAAAATACTCTAATAAATTCACTGACGTTCAAAAGACATTTTGGGATTTACCATTGGTTTTCCTGGGGTTTAATTTTTGGCATAAAAAAGTCTCAAAATTGAGTTTTTCTGAGACTTTTCACTGCTAAACATTCTGACAGGAATATACACTCACCGGCCACTTTATTAGGTACACCTGTCCAACTGCTCGTTAACACTTAATTTCTAATCAGCCAATCACATGGCGGCAGTGCATTTAGGCATGTAGACATGGTCAGGACAATCTCCTGCAGTTCTCCCGAGCATCAGTATGGGGAAGAAAGGGGATTTGTGGCCTGTGAACGTGGCATGGTTGTTGGTGCCAGAAGGGCTGGTCTGAGTATTTCAGAAACTGCTGATCTACTGGGATTTTCACGCACAACCATCTCTAGGGTTTACAGAGAATGGTCCGAAAAAGAAAAAACATCCAGTGAGCGGCAGTTCTGTGGGTGGAAATGCCTTGTTGATGCCAGAGGTCAGAGGAGAATGGGCAGACTGGTTCGAGCTGATAGAAAGGCAACAGTGACTCAAATCGCCACCCGTTACACCCAAGGTAGGCAGAAGAGCATCTCTGAACGCACAGTACGTCCAACTTTGAGGCAGATGGGCTACAGCAGCAGAAAACCACACCGGGTGCCACTCCTTTCAGCTAAGAACAAGAAACTGAGGCTACAATTTGCACAAGCTCATCGAAATTATACAGTAGAAGATTGGAAAAACGTTGCCTGGTCTGATGAGTCTCGATTTCTGCTGCGACATTCGGATGGTAGGGTCAGAATTTGGTACAACAACATGAAAGCATGGATCCATCCTGCCTTGTATCAGCGGGTCAGGCTGGTGGTGGTGGTGTCATGGATCCATCCTGCCTTGTATCAGCGGGTCAGGCTGGTGGTGGTGGTGTCATGGATCCATCCTGCCTTGTATCAGCGGCTCAGGCTGGTGGTGGTGGGGTCATGGATCCATCCTGCCTTGTATCAGCGGGTCAGGCTGGTGGTGGTGGGGTCATGGATCCATCCTGCCTTGTATCAGCGGGTCAGGCTGGTGGTGGTGGTGTCATGGATCCATCCTGCCTTGTATCAGCGGCTCAGGCTGGTGGTGGTGGTGTCATGGATCCATCCTGCCTTGTATCAGCGGGTCAGGCTGGTGCTGGTGGTGTCATGGATCCATCCTGCCTTGTATCAGCGGCTCAGGCTGGTGGTGGTGGTGTCATGGATCCATCCTGCCTTGTATCAGCGGGTCAGGCTGGTGGTGGTGGTGTCATGGATCCATCCTGCCTTGTATCAGCGGGTCAGGCTGGTGGTGGTGGTGTCATGGATCCATCCTGCCTTGTATCAGCGGCTCAGGCTGGTGGTGCTGGTGTCATGGATCCATCCTGCCTTGTATCAGCGGGTCAGGCTGGTGGTGGTGGTGTCATGGATCCATCCTGCCTTGTATCAGCGGCTCAGGCTGGTGGTGGTGGGGTCATGGATCCATCCTGCCTTGTATCAGCGGGTCAGGCTGGTGGTGGTGGGGTCATGGATCCATCCTGCCTTGTATCAGCGGGTCAGGCTGGTGGTGGTGGTGTCATGGATCCATCCTGCCTTGTATCAGCGGCTCAGGCTGGTGGTGCTGGTGTCATGGATCCATCCTGCCTTGTATCAGCGGGTCAGGCTGGTGGTGGTGGTGTCATGGATCCATCCTGCCTTGTATCAGGGGCTCAGGCTGGTGGTGGTGGTGTCATGGATCCATCCTGCCTTGTATCAGGGGGTCAGGCTGGTGGTGGTGGTGTCATGGATCCATCCTGCCTTGTATCAGCGGGTCAGGCTGGTGGTGCTGGTGTCATGGATCCATCCTGCCTTGTATCCGCGGCTCAGGCTGGTGGTGGTGGTGTCATGGATCCATCCTGCCTTGTATCAGCGGGTCAGGCTGGTGGTGGTGGGGTCATGGATCCATCCTGCCTTGTATCAGCGGGTCAGGCTGGTGGTGGTGGGGTCATGGATCCATCCTGCCTTGTATCAGCGGCTCAGGCTGGTGGTGGTGGTGTCATGGTGTCTTTGGGCCCCTTGGTACAACGCCACAGCCTACCTGAGTATTGTTGCTGCCCATGTCCATCCCTTTATGAGCACAATGTACCCTGTAACATCTGATGGCTACTTTCAGCAGGATAATGCGCCATGTCATAAAGCTGGAATCATCTCAGACTGGTTTCTTGAACATGACAATGAGGTCACTGGACACAAATGGCTCCACAGTCACCAGATCTCAATCCAATAGAGCATCTTTGGGATGTGGTGGAACGGGAGATTCGCATCATGGATGTGCAGCCGACAAATCTGCGGCAACTGTGTGATGCCATCATGTCAATATGGAGCAAAATCTCTGAGGAGCTTCCAGCACCTTGTTGTATCTATGCCACGAAGAATTGAGGCAGTTCTGAAGGCAAAAGTGGGTCCAACCCGTTACTAGCATGGTGGACCTAATAAAGTGGCCGGTGAGTGTATACACCTCGTATATACACCTATAGAACTACTGCAAGTGCAAAGCAAACTCATGACTTGTGAGTTTTGCAAAAAGTCCCATAAAAAGTCTCACAGTTACTCCAGAGATTTTTTATGGATTTTGAGACTTTTTTGAGACTTTTTGAAAAAAAAAAAAAATCGCAGACAGAAAATAGACCATAAGAACATTTATTAAAGAACCAAAGCCACTATAATGGATCTGATGAGCACGGGAGCTCCAAAAATAGACATAGAACCGTGGCCAGGAGCCGCCTAATGATAAATAGCCCCCATTGTCTGTAATGTTGAGACACCAGGCCAATGTGGAGCGATACAGCGCACAGATATAGCGCTATAATGTGCTATTGTTCACCTCCATCAATTGTCTGAAGACTCCAGTATGGGAAGTGTTGTGAATCCTCTGTAATTACTCCTGGCACCCGCAATCCCGTATATACTATCACAGCAGATCAAAAGCTATTGAAATGGAAAAATTCCAGACACTTGTTGAAGGGAATTTGAAAACATTGGGGCTCATTTACTAAGGGCTCCGTGGCCGCACTTTCGTCGGGTTTCCTGAATTTTTCCGTTTAGCGACGAATTCCGCCGGGATTTTGGCGCACGCTGGCTTTCACGCGACAGAAAGCAGCTTTGGTTAGATAGCAGCGGCTTTAGATTGATAGTAGCAGCTGCTGTTAGATAGTATCAGCTTTGGTAAGATAGTAGCAGCAGCTTTGGTTAGATAGTAGCAGCTTTGGTTAGATAGTAGCAGCTTTGGTTAGATAGTAGCAGCTTTGGTTAGATAGTAGCAGCTTTGGTTAGATAGTAGCAGCTGCTGTTAGATAGTAGCAGCTTTGGTCAGATAGTAGAAGCTTCGGTTAGATAGTAGTAGCTGCTGTTAGATAGTATCAGCTTTGGTAAGATAGTAGCAGCAGCTTTGGTTAGATAGTAGCACCTGCTGTTAGATAGTAGCAGCTTTATTTAGATAGTAGCACCTGCTGTTAGATAGTAGCAGCTGCTGTTAGATAGTAGCAGCGTTGGTTAGATAGTAGCAGCTGCTGTTAGATAGTAGCAGCTGCTGTTAGATACTAGTAGCTGCTGTTAGATAGTAGCAGCTGCTGTTAGATAGTAGCAGCGTTGGTTAGATAGTTGCAGCGTTGGTTAGATAGTAGCAGCTGCTGTTAGATACTAGTAGCTGCTGTTAGATAATAGCAGCTGCTGTTAGATAGTAGCAGCTTTGGTTAGATAGTAGTAGCTGCTGTTAGATAGTAGCAGCTGCTGTTAGATAGTAGCAGCTGCTGTTAGGGACTAGTAGCTGCTGTTAGATAGTAGCAGCTGCTGTTAGAGACTAGTAGCTGCTGTTAGATAGTAGCAGCGTTGGTTAGATAGTAGCAGCTTTGGTTAAATAGTAGCAGCTTTGGATAGATAGTAGCAGCTGCTGTTAGATAGTAGCCACTTTGGATAGATAGTAGCAGCTTTGGTTAGATAGTAGCAGCTTTGGTTAGATAGTAGCAGCTTTGGTTAGATAGTAGCAGCTGCTGTTAGATAGTAGCAGTGTTGGTTAGATAGTAGCAGCTTTGGTTAAATAGTAGCAGCTTTGGATAGATAGTAGCAGCTGCTGTTAGATAGTAGCCACTTTGGATAGATAGTAGCAGCTGCTGTTAGATAGTAGCAGCTTTGGTTAGATAGTAGCAGCTGCTGTTAGATAGTAGCAGCTTTGGTTAGATAGTAGCAGCTGCTGTTAGATAGTAGCCACTTTGGATAGATAGTAGCAGCTTTGGTTAGATAGTAGTAGCTGCTGTTAGATAGTAGCAGCTGCTGTTAGATAGTAGCAGTTTTGGTTAGATAGTAGCAGCGTTGGTTAGATAGTAGTAGCTGCTGTTAGATAGTAGCCACTTTGGATAGATAGTAGCAGCTGCTGTTAGATAGTAGTAGCTGCTGTTAGATAGTAGCAGCGTTGGTTAGATAGTAGCAGTTTTGGTTAGATAGTAGCAGCTGCTGTTAGATAGTAGCAGTTTTGGATAGATAGTAGCAGCTGCTGTTAGATAGTAGCAGTTTTGGATAGATAGTAGCAGCTGCTGTTAGATAGTAGTAGCTGCTGTTAGATAGTAGCAGCTGCTGTTAGATAGTAGCAGTTTTGGTTAGATAGTAGCAGCTGCTTTTAGATAGTAGCAGTTTTGGATAGATAGTAGCAGCTGCTGTTAGATAGTAGCCACTTTGGATAGATAGTAGCAGCTGCTGTTAGATAGTAGCAGTTTTGGTTAGATAGTAGCAGCTGCTGTTAGATAGTAGCAGTTTTGGTTAGATAGTAGCAGCTGCTTTTAGATAGTAGCAGTTTTGGATAGATAGTAGCAGCTGCTGTTAGATAGTAGCCACTTTGGATAGATAGTAGCAGCTGCTGTTAGATAGTAGCAGTTTTGGTTAGATAGTAGCAGCTGCTGTTAGATAGTAGCAGCTGCTGTTAGATAGTAGCAGTTTTGGATAGATAGTAGCAGCTGCTGTTAGATACAAGACTTAGCACAAAGTTGAGGTTTTGTCGAACATATCTGGTTGGTAATTGGTTAAATATCCTTGGCGTTACCTGGGCAGAACGAAACAAGTGTAAAACGTTACGTTTAACAAAAGTGGTGTTGACTCCTCGGGGACCGAGAACCTTGTGTACAGAAAGGATCCACTGAACAGACGACAAACACAACATCTCAAGGCCGGTGACTCACAGCGAGTGCGGCCGACACATGTTGTGAATCGTGAAGCCGCTCCGAGCGGGGATCGGGAAGCTCCATCTCTGCTGTTTACGGATTGTCCTTGACGCCTCCTATGTATAATCTGAAGATATCTGCAGTGGCGTTATCATGTGGACACCTACCTCTGTTATCAGCATGGTAAAAGACACTCAAGGTCATGAAGGAGCTAGCGAGGAGCTGGTGGAAGGAGCAGAAGAAATTTCCTTAAAATTGCAAAAATAACCTTAGTTAAGTTATGTAAGGTAATCCTATAAACTGATCTATAGGGGGCAGTATTGTGGAGTGTTACACAGAATATTGGACCCCAGTACAATAGTAGGACTGAGATTAGAGAGAGTAATTAAAGAGCGACCAAAGGAATGAAGGGGCCGGGATGTCTGCAGTGTAATAATATCACATGTTATGGATGATACATGGTACAGGGTCAGGAGGGGCTGGGATGTCTGCAGTGTAATAATATCACATGTTATGGATGATACATGGTACAGGGTCAGGAGGGGTCGGGATGTCTGCAGTGTAATAATATCACATGTTATGGATGATACATGGTACAGGGTCAGGAGGGGCCGGGATGTCTGCAGTGTAATAATATCACATGTTATGGATGATACATGGTACAGGGTCAGGAGGGGCCGGGATGTCTGCAGTGTAATAATATCACATGTTATGGATGATACATGGTACAGGGTCAGGAGAGGCCAGGATGTCTGCAGTGTAATAATATCACATGTTATGGAGGATACATGGTACAGGGTCAGGAGGGGCCGGGATGTCTGCAGTGTAATAATATCACATGTTATGGATGATACATGGTACAGGGTCAGGAGGGGCTGGGATGTCTGCAGTGTAATAATATCTCATGTTATGGATGATACATGGTACAGGGTCAGGAGGGGCCAGGATGTCTGCAGTGTAATAATATCACATGTTATGGATGATACATGGTACAGGGTCAGGAGGGGCCAGGATGTCTTTAGTGTAATAATATCACATGTTATGGATGATACATGGTACAGGGTCAGGAGGGGCCAGGATGTCTGCAGTGTAATAATATCACATGTTATGGATGATACATGGTACATGGTCAGGAGGGGCCGGGATGTCTGCAGTGTAATAATATCACTTGTTATGGATGATACTTGGTACAGGGTCAGGAGGGGCTGGGATGTCTGCAGTGTAATAATATCACATGTTATATATGGTACATGGTACAGGGTCAGGAGGGGTCGGGATGTCTGCAGTGTAATAATATCACATGTTATGGATGATACATGGTACAGGGTCAGGAGGGGCCAGGATGTCTGCAGTGTAATAATATCACATGTTATGGAGGATACATGGTACAGGGTCAGGAGGGGCCAGGATGTCTGCAGTGTAATAATATCACATGTTATGGAGGATACATGGTACAGGGTCAGGAGGGGCCAGGATGTCTTTAGTGTAATAATATCACATGTTATGGATGATACATGGTACAGGGTCAGGAGGGGCTGGGATGTCTGCAGTGTAATAATATCACATGTTATGGATGATACATGGTATAGGGTCAGGAGGGGCCGGGATGTCTGCAGTGTAATAATATCACATGTTATGGATAATACATGGTACAGGGTCAGGAGGGGCCGGGATGTCCCCAGTGTAATAATATCAAATGTTATGGATGATACATGGTATAGGGTCAGGAGGGGCCGGGATGTCTGCAGTGTAATAATATCACATGTTATGGATGATAAATGGTGCAGGGTCAGGAGGGGCCAGGATGTCTGCAGTGTAATAATATCACATGTTATGGATGATACATGGTACAGGGTAAGGAGGGGCCAGGATGTCTGCAGTGTAATAATATCACATGTTATGGATGATACATGGTACAGGGTCAGGAGGGGCCGGGATGTCTGCAGTGTAATAATATCACATGTTATGGATGATACATGGTACAGGGTCAGGAGGGGCCAGGATGTCTGCAGTGTAATAATATCACATGTTATGGATGATACATGGTACAGGGTCAGGAGGGGCCGGGATGTCTGCAGTGTAATAATATCACATGTTATGGATGATACATGGTACAGGGTCAGGAGGGGCCAGGATGTCTGCAGTGTAATAATATCACATGTTATGGATGATACATGGTACAGGGTCAGGAGGGGCCGGGATGTCTGCAGTGTAATAATATCACATGTTGTGGATGATACATGGTACAGGGTCAGGAGGGGCCGGGATGTCTGCAGTGTAATAATATCACATGTTATGGATGATACATGGTACAGGGTCAAGAGGGGCCGGGATGTCTGCAGTGTAATAATATCACATGTGATGGATGATACATGGTACAGGGTCAGGAGGGTCTGGGATGTCTGCAGTGTAATAATATCACATGTTATGGATGATACATGGTACAGGGTCAGGAGGGGCCGGGATTTCTGCAGTGTCATAATATCACATGTTATGGATGATACATGGTGCAGGGTCAGGAGGGGCCGGGATGTCTGCAGTGTAATAATATCACATGTTATGGCTGATACATGGTACAGGGTCAGGAGGGGATGGGATGTCTGCAGAGTAATAATATCACATGTTATGGATAATACATGGTACAGGGTCAGGAGGGGCCAGGATGTCCCCAGTGTAATAATATCAAATGTTATGGATGATACATGGTACAGGGTCAGGAGGGGCCGGGATGTCTGCAGTGTAATAATATCAAATGTTATGGATAATACATGGTACAGGGTAAGGAGAGGCCGGGATGTCTGCAGTGTAATAATATTACATGTTAAGGATGATACATGGTACAGGGTCAGGAGGGGCCGGGATGTCTGCAGTGTAATAATATCACATGTTATGGATGATACATGGTACAGGGTCAGGTGGGGCCGGGATGTCTGCAGTGTAATAATATCACATGTTATGGATGATACATGGTACAGGGTCAGGAGGGGTCGGGATGTCTGCAGTGTAATAATATCACATGTTATGGATGATACATGGTGCAGGGTCAGGAGGGGCAGGGGTGTCTGCAGTGTAATAATATCACATGTTATGGATGATACATAGTACAGGGTCAGGAGGGGCCGGGTTGTCTGCAGTGTAATAATATCACATGTTATGGATGATACATGGTACAGGGTCAGGAGGGGCCGGGATGTCTGTAGTGTAATAATATAAAATGTTATGGATGATACAGGGTACAGGGTCAGGAGGGGCCGGGATGTCTGTAGTGTAATAATATAAAATGTTATGGATGATACAGGGTACAGGGTCAGGAGGGGCTGGGATATCTGCAGTGTAATAATATCACATGTTATGGCTGATACATGGAACAGGGTCAGGAGGGGCCAGGATGTCTGCAGTGTAATAATATCACATGTTATGGATGATACATGGTACAGGGTCAGGAGGTGCTGGGATGTCTGCAGTGTAATAATATCACATGTTATGGGTGATACATGGTACAGGGTCAGGAGGGGCTGGGATGTCTGCAGTGTAATAATATCACATGTTATGGATGATACATGGTACAGGGTCAGGAGGGGCCGGGATGTCTGTAGTGTAATAATATAAAATGTTATGGATGATACAGGGTACAGGGTCAGGAGGGGGCGAGATGTCTGTAGTGTAATAATATAAAATGTTATGGATGATACAGGGTACAGGGTAAGGAGGGGCTGGGATATCTGCAGTGTAATAATATCACATGTTATAGATGATACATAGTACAGGGTCAGGAGGGGCCGGGATGTCTGCAGTGTAATAATATCACATGTTATGGCTGATACATGGAACAGGGTCAGGAGGGGCCAGGATGTCTGCAGTGCAATAATATCACATGTTATGGATGATACATGGTACAGGGTCAGGAGGTGCTGGGATGTCTGCAGTGTAATAATATCACATGTTATGGATGATACATGGTACAGGGTCAGGAGGGGCCGGGATGTCTGCAGTGTAATAATATCACATGTTGTGGATGACACATGGTACAGGGTCAGGAGGTGCTGGGATGTCTGCAGTGTAATAATATCACATGTTATGGATGATACATGTTACAGGGTCAGAAGGGGCCGGGATGTCTGCAGTGTAATAATATCACATGTTATGGATGATACCTGGTGCAGGGTCAGGAGGGGCCGCAATGTCTGCAGTGTAATAATATCACATGTTGTGGATGATACATGGTACAGAGTCAGGAGGGGCTGGGATGTCTGCAGTGTAATAATATCACATGTTATGGATGATACATGGTACAGGGTCAGGAGGGGCCGGGATGTCTGCAGTGTAATAATATCACATGTTATGGATGATACATGGTGCAGGGTCAGGAGGGACCAGGATGTCTGCAGTGTAATAATATCACATGTTATGGATGATACATGGTGCAGGGTCAGGAGGGGCTGGGATGTCTGCAGTGTAATAATATCACATGTTATGTATGATACATGGTACAGGGTCAGGAGGGACAGGAATGTCTGTAGTGTAATAATATCATATGTTATGTATGATACATGGTACAGGGTCAGGAGGGGCCGGGATGTCTGCAGTGTACTAATATCACATGTTATGGATGATACATGGTACAGGGTCAGGAGGGGCCGGGATGTCTGCAGTGTAATAATATCACATGTTATGGATGGTACATGGTGCAGGGTCAGGAGGGGCTGGGATGTCTGCAGTGTAATAATATCACATGTTATGGATGATACATGGTACAGGGTCGGGAGGGGCCGAGATGTCTGCAGTGTAATAATATCACATGTTATGGATGATACATGGTACAGGGTCAGGAGGGGCCGGGATGTCTGCAGTGTAATAATAACACCTTATGGATGATACATGGTACAGGGTCAGGAGGGGCCGGGATGTCTGCAGTGTAATAATATCACATGTTATGGATGATACATGGTACAGGGTCAGGAGGGGCCGGGATGTCTGCAGTGTACTAATATCACATGTTATGGATGATACATGGTACAGGGTCAGGAGGGGTCGGGATGTCTGCAGTGTAATAATATCACATGTTATGGATGATACATGGTACAGGGTCAGGAGGGGACGGGATGTCTGCAGTGTAATAATATCACATGTTATGGATGATACACGGTACAGGGTCAGGAGGGGCTGGGATGTCTGCAGTGTAATAATATCACCTTATGGTTGATACATGGTACAGGGTCAGGAGGGTCCGAGATGTCTGCAGTGTAATAATATCACATGTTATGGATGATACATGGTACAGGGTCAGGAGGGGTCGGGATGTCTGCAGTGTAATAATATCACATGTTATGGATGATACATGGTACAGGGTCAGGAGGGGCCGGGATGTCTGCAGTGTAATAATATTGTATGTTGCGGATGATACATGGTACAGGGTCAGGAGGGGCCGGGATGTCTGCAGTGTAATAATATCACATGTTATGGATGATACATGGTACAGGGTCAGGAGGGGCCGGGATGTCTGCAGTGTAATAATATCACATGTTATGGAGGATACATGGCACAGGGTCAGGAGGGGCCGGGATGTCTGCAGTGTAATAATATCACATGTTATGGATGATACATGGTACAGGGTCAGGAGGGGCTGGGATGTCTGCAGTGTAATAATATCACATGTTATGGATGATACATGGTACAGGGTCAGGTGGGGCCAGGATGTCCCCAGTGTAATAATATCAAATGTTATGGATGATACATGGTACAGGGTCAGGAGGGGCCGGGATGTCTGCAGTGTAATAATATCACATGTTATGGATGATACATGGTACAGGGTCAGGAGGGGCCGGGATGCCTGCAGTGTAATAATATCACATGCTATGTATGATACATGGTACAGGGTCAGGAGGGGCCGGGATGTCTGCAGTGTAATAATATCACATGTTATGGATGATACATGGTACAGGGTCAGGAGGGGCCGGGATGTCTGCAGTGTAATAATATCACATGTTATGGATGATACATGGTACAGGGTCAGGAGGGGCCGGGATGTCTGCAGTGTAATAATATCACATGTTATGGACGATACATGGTACAGGGTCAAGAGGGGCCGGGATGTCTGCAGTGTAATAATATCACATGTTATGGATGATACATGGTACAGGGTCAGGAGGGGCCGGGATGTCTGCAGTGTAATAATATCACATGTTATGGAGGATACATGGTACAGGGTCAGGAGGGGCCGGGATGTCTGCAGTGTAATATTATCACATGTTATGGATGATACATGGTACAGGGTCAGGAGGGGCCGGGATGTCTGCAGTTTAATATTATCACATGTTATGGATGATACATGGTACAGGGTCAGGAGGGGCCGGGATGTCTGCAGTGTAATAATATCACATGTTATGGATGATACATGGTTCAGGGTCAGGAGGGGCCGGGATGTTCATATTATAGTTATCTCTCTAGTTACACAGCTGTCCAGGGTTGTGTATGATGTGGGAGCCTCCGTGTCCGTGTTCTCTGCAGGGTCTCCTGTACATTACAGCGGGTGCAGCTCCTGTATTTAATCTCGCGCTCTGATGACTTTCTGGTAGCGCGTCCCTTCTCATTACGAGTGTGACAAATAACTAATAAATTACAGCCGGGGCCGATGCTCTGGGAGTGATTGGGGGGCGGCTGCTTCTTATGCCGGATGGGTGCGGCTGCTTATTTAGTAATTGATGGGAAGTGAATGGAGGTTTGTACACGGATCCCTCCGAGGGGCAATGATCATCACATAGAGTCATAGGCGGAATATTTAGTTCTTTCCCGACGCAGACAAACATCAGGGAAATGATATTTGCTCGCCGCGCTTCAAGGGTTTTCTCAATCTGTGATCTTGCATAGAGCCTTCATGTCGAGACGAGAGGGTAACGTTACCCGAGACCACAGACGTAATTGATACATGACACAATGAGCGGCGTATACAAAGTACGAGGGCCACGCTCATTGTGTCAGGTCTATGGGGCTCTGCCTATGGGCTCCACACAGACCTCATGGCTCACAGAGGATAATGACCATCATGGAGACAAGAACCTGTTATACATCGAGTCACATCAAGTCTCCCACTGGCAGAGAATTCAATGCAGGAAATAGAAATGTATCCTGATTATATTTAGCAGCATTATGTGTCCCTCCCTATCGACCCCTTTCTATGTATAGCTTCATTTTCTCGGCTGAGTGTGATGGTATCAGTCTGGTGTCCGATGATCTCTGGGACCTCTTGGTTTATGAGTATATTCACCCAGATACCTCTTGTCGCCCAATTCATTGTCCTTCTGACACTTTGGGGGTCATTTACTACGAATATTTCCGATTTGCACCAATTTCCCCTGTATTGCCCCGGGATTGTGGCGAATCGGCGCTGGCATTCACGCGACGGAAATCAGGGGGCATGGCCGAACGAAAACCCAACGGATTCGGAAAAACGGCTGCATTTTTTAAAAAAAAGTGTCGCAGGGATCGCGCTTACCTTCACTAGGAATAGGCCGGTGTATTTCAGTGCATTCCGGCGGGCCCTCGGCGGACTTCAGCGCAGCAGCGCCACCTGGTGGACGTCGGAGGAACTACCTTAATGAATCTCGGCCAGACCCGAATCCACCGCAGAGAACGCGCCGCTGGATCGCGAATGGGCCGGGCAAGTAAATCTGCCCCATTGAGAAGCCCTATATATAGATATGTGAGATATTGGGCTGGTCCTGACAAGTCAGTGGCTTGTTTGATAATAATCTAATGACCACCTATGATCTACGAGCCGAGAGGTGAAACCACTTCAGAACTGCTGGGTCCTAACACAAAATCTGTACCAGGCATCCCAGCTGTGATGTATACATAGTCTCTTTATTTGGGAATGGCCGTCTGATGGACCTCAAGACTCTCTGCAGCCACATAAGATGTTCTGGATTCAATTATTGTCAAACTGGACCATCAGAATATCAAAGGATCGTCCGGTGGACTCGAGCTCTAACGCAATAAAGAGCTGCAGAAATGCAGTAGAAGACAACCCAACGTGGAGGCCACAAAGGTCTTGATGAAGAGTGGGCCTCCAGGTGAATTAATCTGGTGGGGCTAAATAACTCCATTCCCATGCTGGATCCAATCCTTGTGTCCTCCATTATTTCCATGGTCAGATTCATCTGGCTTCAGCCATAATTTTTTGGAGCTCCCCCTATAGAGTGAATATTTCCAATCCCACGGCCGATCTGACAAGCTCTGGAGCAGCTCCGGTATACACACAATATGGAGCTACAGGGTTAAGAGCTGTATCTATGTCTGTAATATATCTATCCTCGGAACCCTGGGCTATTCATTTATGAGATGGCATCTAGAGGGGTCTTGGACCTTCACAGGGGTCTTGATATCACACCAACCCTTCATCTAAGAGCCGGGTCTTTCTATCTCTGGCTCTGAAGGTCCTCACATCTTATTATTTACTATTTCAGAAGACCCCGTAGCCATTTTCTCGTGGTTTCACCTTCATCGCGTGTTCTCTTCTCCTGACGTGTGATGGAGGGTCACCATCCCTCGTCTCGGATTCCCCGCAGAGATAAAGAAGAGCTCCCCGATGGCTTCCATCAATGTCTCTTCTTTGACCCCCCCGCCCTCGCCTTTTAACATTACCTGACTGACTGAGCCTTAAAATAACTGCACGGATTATATCTATTCCCTTCCCGGCCCCGGATTCAACGTTTCTCTCAAATCCTCAGTTTAAGAGCTTTTTATCCCGGGCTGATGCCTTCCTGACGTGCTTTAAGCAGAAATTATTTCCGTCTCATCATCTCCTCCTCCTCCACCAGGCATCTCCTAGAATGGAGAGGAGGAGGGGATGAGGATCCGGAAGGTTTAAGAAAATGTAGCGGAACTTAAAGATCCATTTTGTAACAAATTTGCTTCTTTGGAGGAATTTATCTCTTAAAATAATTGTCCAGTCAAGACTTTGACCTGATCTGCAAGTCAACGCCTACAATGGATGATACCTGCTGTCCCTTTCCTGAACATCTCCTTCCTTGTTTGCCTTATTTGTCCTTCATTGAGGACCCAAAGTTCTGATGGGTGACTACCATTATCTACGGGGAGTGTGAGGAAGTTTAATACACCCCCCCATCTCACCAGTGGTTGGGGGAGCAGCATTTCCCTCCCTATAAAGCTCCGGCTTTTCCGATTGGCCAAAGTATTTATCACAGGAAGGAAATGCATGGAGATGGTCCAGAACACACAATATTTAAAGGTCACTTGAAGGGGTTATCTAAGATGAGCACAAATGGTTTGACCCCTTTTTCCCCCAAAATATTTATCTTTTTCTATCACTGACCTGTGATAACGGACAAAGACTATGGCCAATAGTGAAATTAACCAAACGATCATTGCACTATGGAGCATTACAAATGTCTTAAAGGGGTTGTCCACATTCAGGTGTTTAGATGGTGCTTATACATTTCTATGAATCCGCCTGGTTATATGTCTGAACCGGAGAGGTACTGACGGGCTTTGGTCTGGTGAGGTTCTGGTCAGTGAACTCTATATTTTCATCCATAGGGTAGTAGCAGATTGAGCTGAAATGGGAGAAGACGACCACAAACATTTCCTTTGTGTGCCAATAGTTGTAAAGCTCTGGACCTTTCCCATAGTAAGTATATTTGGCTGCAACTGGAGGACACAACCAAGTAATGAGACCTGAAGTAAGTATCAATGGAGTCAGAAGATCTCCCCATGGCATTGATGGACGGTGGATGAAGTCCAGCGTCTGTTTACTACAACTGGTGGACACAACCGTTCCATGTCCATTGAGTGAAGCTTTACATAAGTAGAGCATCTGGTTGGGATAGTGGTCGGCATTGGTGGACTGCAGAACGTTCTTCTCATAGGACTAGACCTGGTCTGCAATTTCCATCAGAATAGGTGAAAACCTTGGCTGCAATTTGAAGATGTGTCTCAGAAGCCAATGGAGCACCTGGGATCGAGGGTGACTGTCAGGACTTGAACTGGCGGACTCCGCTGTCCCAGGCTGCAGCTCTACCAAATGAGCTAAGCAACAAGCTGGACAGCTCCAGTGCTGATCCTTGGCCTAGTTTGTGACTTTCCAGTTCCTAGTTCCTGTTTCCCTGTCTTTGCTCCACCCCTTCCTAGATTGGACTTCCTATTTAAACCCAGCCTTGCCTATACATCCTTGCAAGATTATTGTGCTTCCAGCCCCGTGGCGTGCGGCTGAGAAGCCAATGGGGCGAAGCTACCATCTGTGGGATTATGACTGAACGCCTCTAAGTCAGAATCCCCCCTAGACGCGACGATACCGCAGCGCCGAGGATCCCGGGTTGGCCTGGGATAGCCGGGGGCCGGGGGGATCATCTCCCCACTCCCGGTGAGCAGCAGCCGCACGCCACGGGGCTGAAAGTCACAAACTAGGCCAAGGATCAGCACTGGAGCTGTCCAGCTTGTTGCTTAGCTCAGTTGGTAGAGCTGCAGCCTGGGACAGCGGAGTCCGCTGGTTCAAGTCCTGACAGTGACTGCTGTAAGTGGCTAGAAGAATTTTATAAAAAAAAGGTCCTCCTGTGACTTCCAATATTACTAGACTTCTAGGGAAGTCCAGGAGACTGGTAGGAGGACACAACCATGTGATACCAGGTGAGTAAAAACTTTACAGAACTCAGTTGAACAACAAGGAGTGATGATGAGTGGTATAGGTGGATAAAGCATGATAGGAGTGATGATGAGTGGTATAGGTGGATAAAGCATGATAGGAGTGATGATGAGTGGTATAGGTGGATAAAGCATGATAGGAGTGATGGCAGCTGGCACTGGTGGACAGAGGATGATGGGAGTGATGACAACTGGCACTGGTGGACAGAGGATGATGAGAGTGATGGCAACTGGCATAGGTGGACAGAGGATGATGGGAAGTGATATGGGTTGATATGGGTTACCCTGCAGCTGGTATTAGTGGATTGTGATAGAAACTGGCACTAGTGAATAGAGGATTGTGAGAGCGATGACAAGTAGTGTTGGTGGAAAGAGTATGTTGGGAGTGATGGCAACTGGAATTGGTGAACAGAGGACGATGGGAGTGATGACAACTGGCACTGGTGGACAGAGGACGATGGGAGTGATGACAACTGGCACTGGTGGACAGAGGATGATGAGAGTGATAAAAAACTGGAATTGGTGAATAGAGGATTGTGAGAGCGATGGCAGGTGGTGTTGGTGGACAGAGGATGATGGGAGTGATGACAACTGGCACTGGTGGACAGAGGACGATGGGAGTGATTACAACTGGCACTGGTGGACAGAGGATGATGGGAGTGATGGGAAGTGATATGGGTTGATATAACTTGGGTGCCATTGGCAATTTCCAATAATAAGTCTCCCTGTGCACTTTTATAGGATTAGACTTTTCCACCATTTCTTTCCATAGGGTTGTGACAACTATTGAGGAGGATACAACCACATGACACCCTATGGATGAAGCTTCTCAGAAGTGAACAGCACCGGGGAGCTACGGGGAGCGGTGACTAAGAGATGATGGGATGGAAGAAACTGGCAACATTGGGCAAAGGAACAGAGAAAGTCTTCCAGTGTTCCCCGATAGTACGAGACTCCTCCCATAAGTAGAGAAGGGACGTCATTGGTTGGAACTGGAGAACTAGGTGATAGTCAGTGAAGAACCTCAGAGCATCGGTGACGGACATCGACAGTAAAATCTTAGAGAAATCTTACATCAAATTCCAACAGAAGAAGATGAAGGAGCTGCGGAAAACATAACACAAAGACGGAACTCCTACAAGTCATTTTAGGGTTAAATCTTTCTGTTCTCTACTAAATCATACGCCAGATTTCTTTTGGCAATGAATAGACCCAGGATTAAAAAAAAAAAAAAAGTCCCAGCTGGAAATTAAAAAGTAAGAAAAAACTCCTTCTGTACTTTGCAGACTCGACACAATCCGTGAAATTGCAATCGCCCCGGTGCCAATACCTGGCGCCTCCTGAAAGATGACATCTTGACTTGAGTTATTAATGTTTTGTAACAATACCAGAAAAGTCCTTGTTTTTCAATTATTGGCTTTGTTACATAGAATCTCTCAGCGGGATCCTCCCCCCTCCCCCTGTGACCCCTCCCCCGCTCAGCCAAGTTGTAGGAAATGCTATTCCTTAGCCGTGTCCGGGACGTGGAGAGATGGGAAGTCAAGCTGCTCCGTGTCACGCCTGTCGTAAGACTTGATGAAGCTCAGTCCGTGGCCGGCGCGTGCAGTAATGGCCGCCTGAGAGGCTAAATTATAGGGGAAATCTGCTGTTGTTTGTGTAAGCGCCATTGTTATCCATTGTCGGGTACCAGCGGCGGTATAATTGCTAAGCTCTTATAATATTGATTGGTGTAATGTTATGACGGTAATAATAATTTGATTTAATAACAACGCGAGCCGAATTTCCTTATGAAATGATTGACTTTGTGTTAAATATCCCACGAAGCTCGGGATGTAAAGGAAAATTCTGCTCTACAGAAAGGAAGGTCCTGGCAGGTGAAGGAGAGCGCCAGCCCCTCAATGACAAGATATTAGTGATTGACCAATGAACAGGACCGCCCCCGAGGAGCCTCAAAGGATCAATCCAAACCACTGATTGGCTGGTTATTGGTTTTCATAACAACAGGATCACAAGGTGCCATCTAGTGCAGTGCACCAGGTCCTGGAGGGAGGTAAGAGGACATCTGTGCAAAGCACCAGAAAGCCAAGAAGAGGATAGTCAGACACAGGCAAAGGTCAGGGCAGAAGACAGTCAGGCAGAGTCTAAGCTATAAGCTGGGCAGAGTGATGTCTGTATTCCCTTTACAGTTACATCACTGTGTGTATTCTCTGTACTGTGACATCACTGTGTGTATTATCCCTGTACTGTGACATCACTGTGTGTATTATCCCTGTACTGTGACATCACTGTGAGTATTATCCCTGTACTGTGACATCACTGTGTGTATTACCCCTGTACTGTGACATCACTGTGTGTATTCTCTGTACTGTGACATCACTATGTGTATATTATCCTGTACTGTGACATCACTGTGTGTATTATCCTGTACTGTGACATCACTGTGTGTATTATCTCTGTACTGTGACATCACTGTGTGTATTAGCCTGTACTGTGACATCACTGTGTGTATTATCTCTGTACTGTGACATCACTGTGTGTATTATCCCTGTACTGTGACATCACTGTGTGTATTATCCCTGTACTGTGACATCACTGTGTGTATTATCCCTGCAGTGTGACATCACTGTGTGTATTACCCCTGTACTGTGACATCACTGTGTGTATTATCTCTGTACTGTGACATCACTGTGTGTATTATCCCTGTACTGTGACATCACTGTGCGTATTATCCCTGTACTGTGACATCACTGTGTGTATTATCCTTTACTGTGACATCACTGTGTGTATTATCCCTGTACTGTGACATCACTGTGTGTATTATCCCTGTACTGTGACATCACTGCGTGCATGATCCCTGTACTGTGACATCACTGCGTGTATTATCTCTGTACTGTGACATCACTGTATGTATTATCCCTGTACTGTGACATCACTGTGTGTATTATCCCTGTACTGTGACATCACTGTGTGTATTATCCCTGTACTGTGACATCGCTGTGTGTATTACCCCTGTACTGTGGCATTACTGTGTGTATTATCCCTGTACTGTGACATCACTGTTTGTATTATCTCTGTACTGTGACATCACTGTGTGTATTATCCCTGTACTGTGACATCACTGTGCGTATTATCCCTGTACTGTGACATCACTGTGTGTATTATCCTGTACTGTGACATCACTGTGTGTATTATCCCTGTACTGTGACATCACTGTGTGTATTATCCCTGTACTGTGACATCACTGCGTGCATGATCCCTGTACTGTGACATCACTGCGTGTATTATCTCTGTACTGTGACATCACTGTATGTATTATCCCTGTACTGTGACATCACTGTGTGTATTATCCCTGTACTGTGACATCACTGTGTGTATTATCCCTGTACTGTGACATCGCTGTGTGTATTACCCCTGTACTGTGGCATTACTGTGTGTATTATCCCTGTACTGTGACATCACTGTTTGTATTATCCCTGTACTGTGACATCACTGTGTGTATTATCCATGTACTGTGACATCAATGTGTGTATTATCCCTGTACTGTGACATCACAGTGTGTATTATCCCTGTACTGTGACATCACAGTGTGTATTATCCCTGTACTGTGACATCGCTGTGTGTATTATCCATGTACTGTGACATCACTGTGTGTATTATCCCTGTACTGTGACATCACTGTGTGTATTATCTCTGTACTGTGACATCGCTGTGTGTATTATCCATGTACTGTGACATCACTGTGTGTATTATCTCTGTACTGTGACATCGCTTCTGTGTATTATCCATGTACTGTGACATCGCTGTGTGTATTATCTCTGTACTGTGACATCGCTTCTGTGTATTATCCATGTACTGTGACATCGCTTCTGTGTATTATCCCTGTACTGTGACATCACTGTGTGTATTGCCCCTGTACTGTGACATCACTGTGTGTATTATCCCTGTACTGTGACATCGCTGTGTGTATTATCCCTGTACTGTGACATCACTGTGTGTATTATCCCTGTACTGTGACATCACTGTGTGTATTATCCATGTACTGTGACATCACTGTGTGTATTATCCCTGTACTGTGACATCACTGTGTGTATTATCCCTGTACTGTGACATCACTGTGTATTATCACTGTACTGTGACATCACTGTGTGTATTATCCCTGTACTGTGACATCACTGTGTGTATTATCCCTGTACTGTGACATCACTGTGTGTATTATCCCTGTACTGTGACATCACTGTGTGTATTATCCATGTACTGTGACATCACTGTGTGTATTATCCCTGTACTGTGACATCACTGTGTGTATTATCTCTGTACTGTGACATCACTGTGTGTATTATCCCTGTACTGTGACATCACTGTGTGTATTATCCCTGTACTGTGACATCACTGTGTGTATTATCCCTGTACTGTGACATCACTGTGTGTATTATCACTGTACTGTGACATCACTGTGTGTATTATCCCTGTACTGTGACATCACTGTGTGTATTATCCCTGTACTGTGACATCACTGTGTGTATTATCCCTGTACTGTGACATCACTGTGTGTATTATCCCTGTACTGTGACATCACTGTGTGTATTATCCATGTACTGTGACATCACTGTGTGTATTATCCCTGTACTGTGACATCACTGTGTGTATTATCTCTGTACTGTGACATCACTGTGTGTATTATCCCTGTACTGTGACATCACTGTGTGTATTATCCCTGTACTGTGACATCACTGTGTGTATTATCACTGTACTGTGACATCACTGTGTGTATTATCCCTGTACTGTGACATCACTGTGTGTATTATCTCTGTACTGTGACATCACTGTGTGTATTATCCCTGTACTGTGACATCACTGTGTGTATTACCCCTGTACTGTGACATCACTGTGTGTATTCTCTGTACTGTGACATCACTATGTGTATATTATCCTGTACTGTGACATCACTGTGTGTATTATCTCTGTAGTGTGACATCACTGTGTGTATTATCCCTGTACTGTGACATCACTGTGTGTATTATCCCTGTACTGTGACATCACTGCGTGCATGATCCCTGTACTGTGACATCACTGCGTGTATTACCTCTGTACTGTGACATCACTGTATGTATTATCCCTGTACTGTGACATCACTGTGTGTATTATCCCTGTACTGTGACATCGCTGTGTGTATTACCCCTGTACTGTGGCATTACTGTGTGTATTATCCCTGTACTGTGAAATCACTGTTTGTATTATCCCTGTACTGTGACATCACTGTGTGTATTATCCATGTACTGTGACATCAATGTGTGTATTATCCCTGTACTGTGACATCACAGTGTGTATTATCCCTGTACTGTGACATCACAGTGTGTATTATCCCTGTACTGTGACATCGCTGTGTGTATTATCCATGTACTGTGACATCACTGTGTGTATTATCCCTGTACTGTGACATCGCTGTGTGTATTAACCATGTACTGTGACATCACTGTGTGTATTATCTCTGTACTGTGACATCGCTTCTGTGTATTATCCATGTACTGTGACATCGCTGTGTGTATTATCTCTGTACTGTGACATCGCTTCTGTGTATTATCCATGTACTGTGACATCGCTTCTGTGTATTATCCCTGTACTGTGACATCACTGTGTGTATTGCCCCTGTACTGTGACATCACTGTGTGTATTATCCCTGTACTGTGACATCGCTGTGTGTATTATCCCTGTACTGTGACATCACTGTGTGTATTATCCATGTACTGTGACATCACTGTGTGTATTATCCCTGTACTGTGACATCACTGTGTGTATTATCACTGTACTGTGACATCACTGTGTGTATTATCACTGTACTGTGACATCACTGTGTGTATTATCCCTGTACTGTGACATCACTGTGTGTATTATCCCTGTACTGTGACATCACTGTGTGTATTATCCCTGTACTGTGACATCACTGTGTGTATTATCCCTGTACTGTGACATCACTGTGTGTATTATCCCTGTACTGTGACATCACTGTGTGTATTATCTCTGTACTGTGACATCACTGTGTGTATTATCCCTGTACTGTGACATCACTGTGTGTATTATCCCTGTACTGTGACATCACTGTGTGTATTATCACTGTACTGTGACATCACTGTGTGTATTATCCCTGTACTGTGACATCACTGTGTGTATTATCTCTGTACTGTGACATCACTGTGTGTATTATCCCTGTACTGTGACATCACTGTGTGTATTATCCCTGTACTGTGACATCACTGTGTGTATTATCTCTGTACTGTGACATCACTGTGTGTATTATCCCTGTACTGTGACATCACTGTGTGTATTATCCCTGCACTGTGACATCACTGTGTATTACCTCTGTACTGTGACATCACTGTTTGTATTATCCCTGTACTGTGACATCACTGTGTTTATTATCCCTGTACTGTGACATCACTGTGTGTATTATCCCTGTACTGTGACATCACTGTGTGTATTATCTCTGTACTGTGACATCACTGTGTGTATTATCCCTGTACTGTGACATCACTGTGTGTATTATTCCTGTACTGTGACATCACTGTGTGTATTATCTCTGTACTGTGACATCACTGTGTGTATTATCCCTGTACTGTGACATCACTGTGTGTATTGCCCCTGTACTGTGACATCACTGTGTGTATTATCCCTGTACTGTGACATCGCTGTGTGTATTATCCCTGTACTGTGACATCACTGTGTGTATTATCCATGTACTGTGACATCACTGTGTGTATTATCCCTGTACTGTGACATCACTGTGTGTATTATCCCTGTACTGTGACATCACTGTGTGTATTATCACTGTACTGTGACATCACTGTGTGTATTATCCCTGTACTGTGACATCACTGTGTGTATTATCCCTGTACTGTGACATCACTGTGTGTATTATCCCTGTACTGTGACATCACTGTGTGTATTATCCCTGTACTGTGACATCACTGTGTGTATTATCCCTGTACTGTGACATCACTGTGTGTATTATCTCTGTACTGTGACATCACTGTGTGTATTATCCCTGTACTGTGACATCACTGTGTGTATTATCCCTGTACTGTGACATCACTGTGTGTATTATCACTGTACTGTGACATCACTGTGTGTATTATCCCTGTACTGTGACATCACTGTGTGTATTATCTCTGTACTGTGACATCACTGTGTGTATTATCCCTGTACTGTGACATCACTGTGTGTATTATCCCTGTACTGTGACATCACTGTGTGTATTATCTCTGTACTGTGACATCACTGTGTGTATTATCCCTGTACTGTGACATCACTGTGTGTATTATCCCTGCACTGTGACATCACTGTGTATTACCTCTGTACTGTGACATCACTGTTTGTATTATCCCTGTACTGTGACATCACTGTGTTTATTATCCCTGTACTGTGACATCACTGTGTGTATTATCCCTGTACTGTGACATCACTGTGTGTATTATCTCTGTACTGTGACATCACTGTGTGTATTATCCCTGTACTGTGACATCACTGTGTGTATTATTCCTGTACTGTGACATCACTGTGTGTATTATCTCTGTACTGTGACATCACTGTGTGTATTATCTCTGTACTGTGACATCACTGTGTGTATTATCCCTGTACTGTGACATCACTGTGTGTATTATCCCTGTACTGTGACATAACTGTGTGTATTATCCCTGTACTGTGACATCACTGTGTGTATTACCCCTGTACTGTGACATCACTGTGTGTATTATCCCTGTACTGTGACATCACTGTGTGTATTATCCCTGTACTGTGACATCACTGTGTGTATTATCCCTGTACTGTGACATCACTGTGTGTATTATCCCTGTACTGTGACATCACTGTGTGTATTATCCCTGTACTGTGACATCACTGTGTGTATTATCCCTGTACTGTGACATCACTGTGTGTATTATCTCTGTACTGTGACATCACTGTGTGTATTATCCCTGTACTGTGACATCACTGTGTGTATTATCTCTGTACTGTGACATCACTGTGTGTATTATCCCTGTACTGTGACATCACTGTGTGTATTATCCCTGTACTGTGACATCACTGTGTGTATTATCCCTGTAATGTGACATCACTGTGTGTATTATCTCTGTACTGTGACATCACTGTGTGTATTATCCCTGTACTGTGACATCACTGTGTGTATTATCTCTGTACTGTGACATCACTGTGTGTATTATCCCTGTACTGTGACATCACTGTGTGTATTATCCCTGTACTGTGACATCACTGTGTGTATTATCCCTGTACTGTGACATCACTGTGTGTATTATCCCTGTACTGTGACATCACTGTGTGTATTATCCCTGTACTGTGACATCACTGTGTGTATTATCTCTGTACTGTGACATCACTGTGTGTATTATCCCTGTACTGTGACATCACTGTGTGTATTATCCCTGTACTGTGACATCACTGTGTGTATTATCTCTATACTGTGACATCACTGTGTGTATTATCCCTGTACTGTGACATCACTGTGTGTATTATCCCTGTACTGTGACATCACTGTGTGTATTATCCCTGTACTGTGACATCACTGTGTATTACCTCTGTACTGTGACATCACTGTTTGTATTATCCCTGTACTGTGACATCACTGTGTGTATTATCCCTGTACTGTGACATCACTGTGTGTATTATTCCTGTACTGTGACATCACTGTGTGTATTATCCCTGTACTGTGACATCACTGTGTGTATTATCCCTGTACTGTGACATCACTGTGTGTATTATCCCCTGTACTGTGACATTACTATGTGTATTATCCATGTACTGTGACATCACTGTGTGTATTATCTCTGTACTGTGACATCACTGTGTGTATTATCCCCTGTACTGTGACATTACTGTGTGTATTATCCATGTACTGTGACATTACTGTGTGTATAATCCCTGTACTGTGACATCACTGTGTGTATTATCTCTGTACTGTGACATCACTGTGTGTATTATCTCTGTATTGTGACATCACTGTGTGTATTATCCCTGTACTGTGACATCACTGTGTGTATTATCCCTGTACTGTGACATCACTGTGTGTATTATCCCTGTACTGTGACATCACTGTGTGTATTATCTCTGTACTGTGACATCACTGTGTTTATTATCCCTGTACTGTGACATCACTGTGTGTATTATCCCTGTACTGTGACATCACTGTGTGTATTATCCTTGTACTGTGACATCACTGTGTGTATTATCTCTGTACTGTGACATCACTGTGTGTATTATCTCTATACTGTGACATCACTGTGTGTATTATCCCTGTACTGTGACATCACTGTGTGTATTATCCCTGTACTGTGACATCACTGTGTGTATTATCTCTATACTGTGACATCACTGTGTGTATTATCCCTGTACTGTGACATCACTGTGTGTATTATCCCTGTTCTGTGACATCACTGTGTATTACCTCTGTACTGTGACATCACTGTTTGTATTATCCCTGTACTGTGACATCACTGTGTGTATTATCCCTGTACTGTGACATCACTGTGTGTATTATCCCTGTACTGTGACATCACTGTGTGTATTATCCCTGTACTGTGACATCACTGTGTGTATTATCCCCTGTACTGTGACATTACTATGTGTATTATCCATGTACTGTGACATCACTGTGTGTATTATCTCTGTACTGTGACATCACTGTGTGTATTATCTCTGTACTGTGACATTACTGTGTGTATTATCTCTGTACTGTGACATCACTGTGTGTATTATCCCTGTACTGTGACATCACTGTGTGTATTATCTCTGTACTGTGACATCACTGTGTGTATTATCCATGTACTGTGACATCACTGTGTGTATTATCTCTGTACTGTGACATCACTGTGTGTATTATCCCTGTACTGTGACATCACTGTGTGTATTATCTCTGTACTGTGACATTACTGTGTGTATTATCCATGTACTGTGACATTACTGTGTGTATTATCCCTGTACTGTGACATCACTGTGTGTATTATCTCTGTACTGTGACATCACTGTGTGTATTATCCCTGTACTGTGACATCACTGTGTGTATTATCTCTGTACTGTGACATCACTGTGTGTATTATCCATGTACTGTGACATTACTGTGTGTATTATCCCTGTACTGTGACATCACTGTGTGTATTATCTCTGTACTGTGACATAACTGTGTGTATTATCCCTGTACTGTGACATCACTGTGTGTATTATCCCTGTACTGTGACATCACTGTATGTATTATCCCTGTACTGTGACATCACTGTGTGTATTATCCCTGTACTGTGACATCACTGTGTGTATTATCCCTGTACTCTGACATCACTGTGTGTATTATCTCTGTACTGTGACATCACTGTGTGTATTATCTCTGTACTGTGACATCACTATGTATTATCCCTGTACTGTGACATCACTGTGTGTATTATCTCTGTACTGTGACATCACTGTGTGTATTATCCCTGTACTGTGACATCACTGTATGTATTATCCCTGTACTGTGACATCACTGTGTGTATTATCCCTGTACTGTGACATCACTGTGTGTATTATCCCTGTACTCTGACATCACTGTGTGTATTATCTCTGTACTGTGACATCACTGTGTGTATTATCTCTGTACTGTGACATCACTATGTATTATCCCTGTACTGTGACATCACTGTGTGTATTATCTCTGTACTGTGACATCACTGTGTGTATTATCTCTATACATTATATGTTAAAAAAGGGGAAAAATATCCCAGCCAACATTTTTTTTTCTGTTGGCCAAAAATTCTTAAAGTCCAGAATAATCTTTAAAGGAAACCTACCACTTAGTATGGCAGGGGTAAGCTGTAAGTACCGAGCACCAGCTCAGGGTGAGCTGGTGCCGGTACTTACTTTCGTTAGTGTTAAAACCGCGGTATCGCGGTTTTAACACTTTTAAAACTTTAGGGCAGAAGGGGCTTCGGCGCTGCGCGCGACCGTGCGCGCGCAACATCTCCGCTATTTCCTATGGAGGCGCGCGCACGATCGTGCGCACGCAGCGCCGAAGTGTCTTCTGCCCTAAAGTTTAAAAAGTGTTAAAACCGCGATACCGCGGTTTTAACACTAACGAAAGTAAGTACCGGCACCAGCTCACCCTGAGCTGGTGCTCGGTACTTACAGCTTACCCCTGCCATACTAAGTGGTAGGTTTCCTTTAATCTTAATCTCCTGATACGAGGGACAAAACATGAAATTTATTAGGATTTATGGCTTATTATGCAGCGGCCGCTGATTACAAGCAGATGAGTATTTATTACTTTCCTCCGGTGATTTATGGAATCTTATTGGCTGATACTAATGGTTCTATGGAGCGCGGGCTCGTTACTCCCCAGATCCGTCCTATCAGGGTTTATCATATGTTTTGGGGGGGTCGTTAATCTGCGATGAATTAGACTTTGATCCTGGAGCTCGGCTTCGGCTTTGAGGCTTCGGATGATGTAAATCTTTCTTCCATCCCTGAACCTCATGCACATAAATACATTGGGAGATTTGGATGAATGAGGAGCGAGGATAATGGGTTTATAATTGTAGCGGTAATCTAATATAAGGGGGGGGGTCCTTGTACCTCCTCTGTAATGACACACGTGATGGGAGCTGCGAGGGCGGATGTCCTTAGTACTAGTATGGGGGGGGGAGGGGTTGGATTTCAAGGGGCTGCTCCACTTATTCTGGTGTATTTGGAATTTTTGGGTCCAGGGAGGTCTTATCCAGCCTAGGACCACCCATCTGACAGTATGGTGCCCATATATGGGGCTGAATCGCCAGCAGTGATTGCTCGAGGATGGGGGGGTTAGAAAAATAACTTCCCAACTGAGCCACAACCTGAGACTAGTAACTTGTATCTTATAACATAAGTTTAGTCTTTCAAATCTTGTAACCTAAACTTTGTAACGTGAGTCATGTAATCTGAGCCTTAGACACGGAGCCTTGTAACCTAAACCTTGTAACTTTATCATTGTAAACTTGTAACTTCAGTCTTGTCAAAAGAGCCTAATAACTTAAGCCTTATTATAACCTAAACCTAGTAACTTCAGTCTTGTAACCTAGAGCTTGTAACTTTCTAATTGTAAGCTCAGCCTAGTAACTTGAGTCTTGTACCTTTCACCTTGTACTTGAGTCTTGTAACCTAAACCTTGTAACTTTCTTATTGTAACCTAAGTCTTGTTTCTTGAGTCTTAGAACTTTAGTCTTGTAACTTTATTATTGTAACCTAAGCCTTGTTTCGTGAGTTTTGTAACGTAAGTCTTGTAACTCGAGTCTTGTAACTTGAGTCTCGTACCCTAAGTCTTGTAACTTGAGTCTTGTAACTTCAGTCCTGTAACTTGAGTCATGTAACTTGAGTCCTGTAATTTGGGTTTTGTAGCTTGAGTCTTGTAACTTGAGTCTTGTGACCTGAGTCTTGTAATTTGAGTCTTGTAACTTGAGTCTTGTAACTTGAGTTTTGTAACTTGAGTCTTGTGACCTGAGTCTTGTAATTTGAGTCTTGTAACTTGAGTCTTGTAACTTGAGTCTTGTGACCTGAGTCTTGTAACTTGAGTCTTGTAACTTGAGTCTTGTGACTTGAGTCTTGTAACTTGAGTCTTGTGACTTGAGTCTTGTAACTTGAGTCTTGTGACTTGAGTCTTGTAACTTGAGTCTTGTAACTTGAGTCTTGTAACTTGAGTCTTGTGACCTGAGTCTTGTATCTTGAGTCTTGTAACCTAAGTCTTGTAACTTGAGTCTTGTAAACTGAATCTTGTAACTTTAATCTTGTAACGTGATTCCTGTGACCTAAGCCTAAGAATTTGAACCTTGTAACTTAAAAGCAGAGCTCTATCCTTGTGTCTAACAATCCTATCTAAGGTGAAGCTGCTTAGTTGGAGCCCCTTGTACTCCAGCCCCCTAAGGTCGTGTAGATGGTTTACTATTCCAAACCCCCCTCAGTGGTTTCCCTTAAGGTGACCATGGTGCAGCATTAGATCATTGTCAGGTTTAGGGTTTTCATGACTCTCCTCTAAGGATGTGAGGGAGCGGCACGATCAGACACTTGGAATCCACACTTCAATCCTTTGTTCTTATGGGGGAAAATCTACCAAGTGCTGCTGAGCTGAGCATGCATGTGTATGAGGGACAGATAGGAATGGCTGTGTGCAAGCTCTCCAACTCTCCAGCTTACATTGTTATCTTTACCTGGTTATTTTTGGGGTCTTATTGTTCTAGTTCTCAGTTAACATCCTGCTTACTCTGCCGCTCGCTCCCTGGTCAGTAACCTGCAAGCCTGGAATCTGCTAAAATGAAACACAGAGCTCCATAATATGACCGTCTCAGAGAAATAAGAGTCATCATCTGGATCAGTCATGTAACTGTAAGCCAGGGAGCCCATTCTGGCAACAATGTGATCTCTTATAATGTCTGGCAGCCTAAGTATCATAAATCCTCCCCCGGCTCTCTGCACTGAGATTTATGATACCAAGTATGTATGATTTACTTGTCCCTTTCCCCTGTTAGGAGATCATTAACCTTTCAATGTCTGAACTAGGACCACATCAGTATATATATATATCCCAGGATTCCACAGTTTCATATAGAATTCATATGAGCGTCAAACATACATTACGAGCTTCCCAGGACCGATGTGATGTGAATAAACCTAGAATACTGGATGTTAATGTTATATAATGTAGACGGGGGCTCAATGTGACGGCGTCTGTGGGTCTCAGCTGCTTTGCATGTGTCAGGGATCTCAGAGAAGATGCTGCGGTTACAAGCCTCAAAGATTGATACTCGTCTCAGAATGAAGTCAGGGATTTAGTGTCTGTGGTTAGTCTGGAGGTCCCTTCCATCTGCCTCTAATCACTTCTGTGTTATTATAAAGCCACAATGTAATTATGGGGAACACCGGACGCTAACGCAAGGGGCGGCTCTGAGGGAAGAAATGTGCATCCAAACCTAACACTGACCTATAATCCACTCCTCTATGATAACCACAGTGTACACAGGCTGCCATCACTCACAGCCTTCCCTGTCCCTAAGAGCTTACAATCTAATGTCACTTCAATCAATACAACATCCAGATGATTTTTGAGAAAACTTATACCTAACTGCTGCAAGGCAAAGGTCCTAGTCCCTGCGGTCAGACTATAGGACATGCTAGTGCATGTTGTGTCTTTTATTCCTGTAAAGATTAACGTGTCTCCGTGGTAACAGACTACAAACCAACTCTGTGTAGTCAGACTGCCTTGTTATTATACAAAGTTATCCAGAAGCAACTGTAAGTGTGCCTCACGGGGAGGATTAACCTCTAGGGTCATGCTGCAGGGATGGAGCAGGAACTGGTGCGGTGTCTGAAAATCACCTGAGAGATACAGAAATGGCCATGAACCAAGAATGTACAATACTGGGCAATCAACCCCTTAGATGCAGCATCTAACAACGGCCTTGGCACCTAAGGAGTTAGGCAGAGTAAAAGGGGCTTCTCTGTCACTGAATTGACAAGTTCCATAGATTGGTGCCATTGGATCAATGTGTCATGTGATGCCAGCACAGCGCCACAGTCTGTTACATCCGTGCGTCCATCTGATGACCACAAAGTTATAATAATAATATAATAATTCCTTTATATACACAGATTCCGCAGCGCTGCTCAGAGCTTGTCACTCACATTCTCATCAACCTACCAGTATGTTCTGGAGTGTGGGAGGAAACCGGAGTACCCGGAGGAAAACCCACACAAATACAGAAGTAGAAACATTCTATTTCTTAGAATGTTACAAATGCAAAGAACAACCGTCATTGCTGAGACTGAACCATCCCTAAAAATCTCAGAACTGGACATTTTCCAAGCGATTAACCCTTTCTCAGCTAGACGTAAGGCGATCACCCATCATTCTCTGCTGTCGATGCCTAATGGAGGCTGCGGGGCTCGGCTCTATGTCATGTGGTAATGAGGGCTATCCGCCCGGACACGGTCATAGAATATGCTCTCTACAGGAAGGAAATCGCAAAGGGTTAACCAAAGGTTACCCTAAATGTCCAATAAGGCAATTACGTATGTCCAGGGATATTTAAGGGTGACCTCACACTCCAATAGGTCTCTGTGTAATCTGCACAAATGTCATTAATACAATCGATGGATCATCCCCTTAATGCTCTTCCATGTTACCGGATCGATCCCGGGGCTCATTCCTAATGCATCCAAACACTCATTGATTTTCTAATTAATTTGGATAATCAGATCGGCGGCCGGACGACGCGTCCCTTTAATAAAACATAAATAACAATAAGGATTGGATATATGGAGCGGCAGAAACACAGTCCTCATCCCTCAGCCGGAGGTAAGAGCAGACACGGGGGACCCGGCGCCTCCTGCATTACACAGGCAGAGCTCTGCTTACAGTAACAATGGTGTAATGCTTTGTTCTGCCTACGGGGGCGCTGCAGGGAACTACAGAACCTACAATCTACAGAAGGATATGGGGGCCTGATTCTGAGACACGGAGGACCTGGCGCCTCCTGCATTACACAGGCAGAGCTCTGCTTACAGTAACAATAGTGTAATGCTTTGTTCTGCCTATGAGGGCGCTGTAGGGAACTACAGAACCTACAAACTACAGAAGGATATGGGGGCCTGATTCTGAGACACGGAGGACCCGGCGCCTCCTGCATTACACAGGCAGAGCTCTGCTTACTGTAACAATGGTGTAATGCTTTGTTCTGCCTACGGGGGCGCTGTAGGGAACTACAGAACCTACAGACTACAGAAGGATATGGGGGCCTGATTCTGAGACACGGAGGACCCGGCGCCTCCTGCATTACACAGGCAGAGCTCTGCTTACAGTAACAATAGTGTAATGCTTTGTTCTGCCTATGAGGGCGCTGTAGGGAACTACAGAACCTACAAACTACAGAAGGATATGGGGGCCTGATTATGAGACACGGAGGACCCGGCGCCTCCTGCATTACACAGGCAGAGCTCTCATTACAGTAACAATGGTGTAATGCTTTGTTCTGCCTACGGGGGAGCTGTAGGGAACTATAAACCTGCAGACTACAGCAGAATATAGGGGCCCGATTCTGAGACACGGAGGACCCGGCGCCTCCTGCATTACACAGGCAGAGCTCTGCTTACTGTAACAATGGTGTAATGCTTTGTTCTGCCTACGGGGGCGCTGTAGGGAACTACAGAACCTACAGACTACAGAAGGATATGGGGGCCTGATTCTGAGACACGGAGGACCCGGCGCCTCCTGCATTACACAGGCAGAGCTCTGCTTACAGTAACAATAGTGTAATGCTTTGTTCTGCCTATGAGGGCGCTGTAGGGAACTACAGAACCTACAAACTACAGAAGGATATGGGGGCCTGATTATGAGACACGGAGGACCCGGCGCCTCCTGCATTACACAGGCAGAGCTCTCATTACAGTAACAATGGTGTAATGCTTTGTTCTGCCTACGGGGGAGCTGTAGGGAACTATAAACCTGCAGACTACAGCAGAATATAGGGGCCCGATTCTGAGACACGGAGGACCCGGCGCCTCCTGCATTACACAGGCAGAGCTCTGCTTACTGTAACAATGGTGTAATGCTTTGTTCTGCCTACGGGGGCGCTGTGGGGAACTACAGAACCTACAGACTACAGCAGAATATGGGGGCCCGATTCTGAGACACGGAGGACCCGGCGCCTCCTGCATTACACAGGCAGAGCTCTGCTTACAGTAACAATAGTGTAATGCTTTGTTCTGCCTACGGGGGCGCTGTAGGGAACTATAAACCTACAGAATACAGCAGAATATAGGGGCCCGATTCTGAGACACGGAGGACCCGGCGCCTCCTGCATTACACAGGCAGAGCTCTGCTTACTGTAACAATGGTGTAATGCTTTGTTCTGCCTACGGGGGCGCTGTGGGGAACTACAGAACCTACAGACTACAGCAGAATATGGGGGCCCGATTCTGAGACACGGAGGACCCGGCGCCTCCTGCATTACACAGGCAGAGCTCTGCTTTCAGTAACAATAGTGTAATGCTTTGTTCTGCCTACGGGGGCGCTGTAGGGAACTATAAACCTACAGACTACAGCAGAATATAGGGGCCCGATTCTGAGACACGGAGGACCCGGCGCCTCCTGCATTACACAGGCAGAGCTCTGCTTACAGTAACAATGGTGTAATGCTTTGTTCTGCCTACGGGGGCGCTGTGGGGAACTACAGAACCTACAGAATACAGCAGAATATAGGGCCAGATTCTGAGGACTGCCATCTAGTGGTCAATTAAAGGGAATTTTCAAAGTAGATGTCCCCTTTAAATACTCTATATAAGGTGTTGATCTACATCTACAATACAAGCTGATCCCTCCATTAGTCTGCTGCATGGAGGGGACATGCCTGGCCGGACCCTGCTCTGTAATGAGAGCCCATCCACTTTAGGGGTAAGTCATGCATGGACCCCTGGACCATTATCGGGCCCCTGTGAGTGATGATATGTTACAGCAGCTGCTGTCAGGTGCTCCATCTCTTCTGATGGCACGCTCATTATTCACATTCACCTTCACTATGAACTGTCTTCGGAAACCAAGGAGACAAGACGATAACTTCTTCATTTCTTTCATAGACGCAGAAAATGTATTTTTAAAGTTACATTTTCGGTATTTGACACTGCAGTTTGATGCTGAGATATTGTATCAGTATCGCGAGGGTTAAACAGCAGATTATTCCAGAGGTTTACTGCAATGCACACGGATTCCTCGAGCACAGGAGGGGGGGTAGGTTGTAGATGTGTAGGACCACCACTGATCACAAGATAAGGGGTCCCCTGTACCCTATTACACAAGTGCCCCCCCCCATATGCATTTATTAAGGACTGATGTAAACCTGAGATTTATTATTGGAGTGGTAACAGTTTCCAGACCCCCACTCCCCCCCCCCCCCCCACTGTTCCCCAAACTACCATAGGCCATTAGAGGTGGACCCTCAGCTCAGGACCCCATCATATAGATAGAGAAAACATAGACAGCACTAAATGAGCAGGGCAACCCCTCCATTCTCAGGATCAAGGGGGTATCAAAGGTCAGACCCCCCCCCCCCCCCCCCCCATCGCTATAAATAAGGGCATATCCCAGCAATATTGTGTCACATTAGAGACGTCACAAGTCCGACCTCTGGAAATGATGGTCAGTATTGAAGAGAAGGGGGTCCAATAGAAAGGATTTGTACTGGGGGTAAAAGTGGAGCAGAGGTCCAAGAGGACCGATTACTTAGGGACCACCTTATGCATCATGAGCAGGAAGACCCCACAATGATGGATTATTCCCCTCCCTATAAGCATCACAGACTGCAGGTGTTTCCCTGGATATAACATAAATATGCAACATTGTATCACAAGTGACATCTCTGTGCAGCTCCTCTTGTGGGAACTGGAGGGGTTTGTTACAATGTTGCAATGTTGTATTCAATTAGTTTAAGGAGAAATTGGGATCTTTTATCAAATTGAAGACATTGGGGCACATTCACTGAGGGCCCCAGTTTTCTGTCGGACTTTGCACGATCTTTTAGGTACAAGCGTCTTGCCCATGTATATAAGAAGTGCCGGCACCACATTTGTGTCACACGCGACCGTTTTATATTGCAAATTTCTGCACTTAAAGGTCGGACGGTCGGACCATGTGCCACATTTATCATGTAAAGTCCGACAGAAATGTGCTGCACGCCCCATGTGAAAGGTGCACCAAAAAAAAAATTGGGCACTCTGTCGGGGCAGTGCAGGGGGCGCCAGATTAATGAAGAACGGGCGGCACAAGTCCTGAATCTGGCACCCCCTGCACACTACACAGGTGATCTGCATATTGTACACACCGCACTGTTCTTAATAAATGTGCCCCAGTGGACTCATCGGTATCTCCATAGAGTTAAAAGGAACCTGTCATCAAAAAACGGCCTAATAAACCACTACCAGTGTGTTGTCAAGCAGTTGAACAGCTTCTTGATCATGTTTCTTACATGGCCCATCGTGGTGGGATCAACCAGAAAATCAACTTTGAAGTTAGAAGTAAGTTAGATAGTATAAAGTCAGGGAGGCGGAGAGTTAAACATTAAAGTCAAGCTCTCCTGCCTCTTAACACCCCCACCTACGTAATTGACATCATGCACTAGACTTCAGAAGATCTGCTCAATGATGTCTGTGAACACAGGACCATCAATTACAGTGAAAGGGGCATTTTAAGGCAGGGAGAGCTTGACTTCAGTGTTAAACTCTCCGCCTCCTTGACTTGAAAAAAAAAACTATTTTCATCTCTCTTCAAAGTTGATTTTCTGGATGATGCCATCAAACCAGGCCATGACAGAAACATCATCTGGAAGCTGCTCATTTGCTCGACAACATACCGGCAGAGGTTTATTAGACCAATTTCTGATGACAGGTTCCCTTTGAGCAAGTAAAGGGGTTGTGCCTACAAAAACAAATCTGTTTTCCCCCTTTTATTCTCCTGAATAATATTGACCGTGAGATATCACAAAACACGTAGGTCCCTATATTTTCGTCCACTGTTAGGACTGATAACATCCAGCTGCAAAGTAAAGACTTCTGGGAGGAATAACAGAGGAACGGAGCATAACAGAAATATAGTAAAATATTCCCTGACTGCTCCCTCTCTACTCTGATGGTACAAAGTGCCAAAAAAAGAAAGGAAAGAATAGGGGAGGGGGGTGAAGGGGAGAGAGGGACGTGAAGGGGTTTCTAGGACCATAAAGCTGAGTAAGACTTGATGGATAAGTATATATTGATACATTAGGGGGCGCCCCTCCCCCCTTGTCTATGGCCGCCCAGAAGAATGACTTGTTACTAGAAGCTCCATGAATTTATGTAGATGTTCTGATGTTCTCCACAATATAAATTATGTTGCAATTTATTATATTGTAATTGAGTCTATGGAAATCAGATCATTAATCATTGACTAATAACTTGAACAGAAAGTACAGAACACAGGAACCTCTTCTTAAAGGAGCCACGTTATGATAAGTAGGAAAAACCCTGGTACCTTGCTGCAGCTATTCCCAGATCCACACATGCACATATATGACCTGCACCCATCCACACATGCACATATATCACCTGCACCCATCCACACATGCACATATATCACCTGCACCCATACACACATGCACATATATGACCTGCACCCATACACACATATGCACATCCACACATGCATACATATCACCTACATACATACACACATGCACATATATCACCTGCACCCATACACACATATGCACATCCACACATGCACATATATATCACCTGCATACATACACACATATGCATATACACACATGCACACATATCACCTACATACATCAACACATGCACATATACATCACCCGCATACATACACATATATACATATCCACACATGCACATATATCACCTACATATATACACACATGCACATATATATCACCTGCATACATACACATATATGCATATCCACACGTGCACACATATCACCTGCATATATACACACATGCAAATCTAGACATGCACATTTATCACCTACATACATACACACATGCACATATATATCAACTGCATACATACACATATATGCATATCCACACG